>NC_051401.1:8500341-8510341 GCF_015228065.2 Penaeus monodon
ACACACATCCGTAGATATATACATATATGTATAAATGTACATATGTATATATGTCTACTATGTATATGTAAATGCAGCCACTTCAGGGTGCTGGCGCTACGGTGCGGAAAATCAAACCGGAGATTTGTGAATTCTTAAAGAGGTGATATCGGGAAGGGGGGGGGGGAGCTGAATGTAATAACGAGATTCGTCATGGCTGATCTGTCTAATGATGTTTCGATCATCTGCATACGTATGTTGGTGTGTATAGTTTGTGTGTCAGTACCTGCGCATGCATACATATATATAAGTACGTGTGTGTGTGTGTGTTTGTGTGTGTGTGTGTGTGTGTGTGTGTGTGTGTGTGTTTGTGTTTGTGTTTGTGTGTGTGTGTGTGTTTGTGTATGTGTATGTGTTTGTGTGTGCGTGTGTGTTTCTGTTTCTGTTTGTGTTTATCCGCATGTGTGTGTATGTGTGTACGTGTATGTATGTATGTATGTGCTAACAGTGAAAGGGATAAGACGAGAGGCAGAGAGAGAAGAAGATTCCTTGGCGGCGGTGGGTGTCACTCTAACCACAGCTTGTGGGTCCAAAAAGGCATCTCGGGAATAGGTGTTAAGAACAGTGTTTATATCATGAAGCAGGGAGCGGGTGGGGGAGGGAGAGGGAGGGGGGGGGTAAAGGAGACGGTGCGCCAGCTTTTACCTTGAAGGGATGCTGTTAAAGGGGGGAGGGGGAGGGGAAGAGGAAAGGGGTAAAGGAGTGTGTCAGGAGGGAAGGAGGGATAGGAGGGAGGAAGGGAAGGAGGGATAGAAGGAGGGAGGAAAGGAGGGAGGGAGGGAGGGAGAGAGGGAGGGAAGGAGGAAGGGAGGAAGGGAGGGAGGGAGGGGAAAGAGAAGGCAGAGAGTACGAAAGAAAGGGGGAGGAGAGGGGAGGGGACCCAGTAAAGGTTTAGGGGGGGGGGAGGAAATGGGGGAGGAGGTGTGAGAGAAGGTGGGGAAGGAGGTGGGGGAGGGGGGGAGGGGAAGGAGGTGGGGTAGGGGGGGTAGGGGAAAGAGGTGGGGGAAGGGGGGGAGGAGCTGTCTAAGGAAAGGTTCGTTCTGGATTTACGGCGTGCGAAGATATTATTTCGTACTCGGCCGGTGTCATTATCCTTACGGAGATGCCCGGGGTTGGAGGTGGAGTGTCGAGTGGGGGGAGGGGGGGGGTGAGAGGGAGGATTGGAGGAGGAGTGTCGAGTGGGGGGAGGGGGGGGGTGAGAGGGAGGATTGGAGGAGGAGTGTCGAGTGGGAGGTGAGAGGGAGGGTTGATAGTGGTGTGTCGAGTGGGGGTGAGGGGGAGGGTGAGAGGAGGAGTGTCGAGTGCTAAAAGAGAGGGAGGGTTGGTGGTGGAGTGTCGAGTGGGAGGTGAGAGGGAGTAACAGGGTATCGAGCCAAGGTGGGGGGAGGGAACAAGTCGTGGGGTTCATAATGGTTAGACCTTTTGGATAAATGGTGGGGATGTTGGGGATAAAAGGAATTAAATGGTGGGGGAGTTGAAGGAAATGAAGAGGGGGGAAAGACAGAAGATGGTAATATAAAAAACGTAAAAAAAACTAAATGAGACAAGAGACAACTGTGATGACAGGAATAATGCCGTAAGTGATAGCAACAGTGATAACAGTGATAGTGGTAATGATCATCCTGACAGCAGTGATAATGATGGTTGTATTTCGAAAACTGTTATCGGTTATCCTTCTATTCCTCCTTCTCTTCCTTCCAACTCCTCCTCCTCCTCTTCCTCCTATTCCTCTTCTTCCTTCTCCTCCTCCTCCTCCTCCTCCTCCTCCTCCTCCTTCCTCCTCCTCCTTCCTCCTCCTCCTCCTCCTCCTCCTCCTCCTCCTCCTCTTTATTATTATTATTATTATTATCATTATGATGATGATGATGAATGTTTTATTATTATCATTATTAGTATTGAATCATAATCTTATTTACACTGATACAGACGACAAAGTTAAAAAATAAATAAAAACCAACAACAACAATAACAAAAGTGATAAGAGATTATCATAATCATAGAAAATAACGATGAATATATAGGTAATAGAAATAATGATAATAGGAAAGTGATATTGAAATCGATAGGCTATGATAACACTGATAGGAATAATAAAAAAAAAAAAGAACAGTCCCAGAGGAAAGAAATGCTGAAATTGATCCGATTTGGATGACCTCTTTGGGATCTAATCCTCTTGTGAACTTGAGTTACATTTATAAGGATATTCTTTGCTGAGAGGGAAGAAGAGGGAGAGGGGGAGAGGGAGAGGGAGAGGGAGAGAGGGAAGGAGAAGGAGAGAGATAGGGAGTGGGAGAGGGAGAGGGAGTGGGAGAAGGAGAAGGAGAAGGAAAAGGAAAGAGAGAGGGAGAGGGAGAAGGAGAAGGAGAGGGATAGGGAGTGGGAGTGGGAGTGGGAGTGGGAGAGGGAGAGGGAGAAAAAGAGAAGAGGAGAAGAGAAAAGAAGAGAAGAGAAGAGAAGAGAAGAGAAGAGAAGAGAGAGAGAGAGAAGAGAATAGAAGAGAAAAGAAGAGAAGAGAAGAGAAGAGAAGAGAAGAGAAGAGAAGAGAGGAGAGAGAGAGAGAGAGATAAGAGAGGGGCGGAAGCGGTACGCCAAAAGAGGTAGCAAGGAGGGGCGGGTGTGGCGGGGGTGGGAGGGGGGGGGGTTGGGTCGCGTGGGCCAGGTCGTGTTGCACCTTGCATTCCTGGGGTCGTCTGAGGTAACTCCCCCCTCCCCCTCCCCCCTTCAACGCCCACGTGGCGCCCCTCCCCCTTTCTCCTCTCTTCACATGTTACCATAAGATCTCTTGACACACTGTTCTCTCTCTGTCTCCCCCCCCCCTCTCTCTCTCTCTCTCTCTCTCTCTCTCTCTCTCTCTCCTCTCTCTCTCTCTCTCTCTCTCTCTCTCTCTCTCTCTCTCTCTCCCTATATATATATATACATATATATATATATATATATAAATATATATATATTAATATATATAATATATGTGTGTGTGTGTGTGTGTGTGTGTGTGTGTGTGTGTGTGTGTGTGTGTGTGTGTGTATGTCTATCTATCTATCTATCTATCTATCTATCTATCTATCTATCTCTCTATCTATCATCTAACTATCCATCTATCAACTATATCTATCATCTATCTATTAACTATTATTATCTATATTTTGTCTATAATATAATATTATATATAGATATATATATATATGTATATATAATATATATATATAATATATATGTATATAAAATATATATATGTATATATAATATATATATATATATATATATATATATATATATAATATATATGTATATATATATACAGATATACAGGTACATAGAGGAAGGAGGCAAAGGGAAGCAGGAGGAGGAGAGACGAGAGAGGGAAGGAGATAGAGAGGGAGGCGGCGAGAAGGAATATATATATATATATATATATATATATATATATATATATATATAAGAATATAATATATAATATATATATAGAGAGAGAGAGAGAGAGAGAGAGAGAGAGAGAGAGAGAGAGAGAGAGAAAAAAAAAAAAGAGAAAGAGAAAGAGAAGGGAAAGAGAAGGAAAAAGAGAAAGGAAAAGAAGAAAAGAGAGAGAAGAGAGAGAGAGAGAGAGAGAGAAAAAAAAGGAGGAAAGAGAGAGAGAGGAGAGAGAAAAAAGAGAGGAGAAGAGAGAGAGAGGAGAAGGAGAAGGAGGAGAGGGGGGGAGAGAGAGGGAAAGAGACAGGGGACAGGGGGGAGAGAAAAAGAAAGAGAAAGAGAGAGAGACAGAGACCGAGAGAGAGATTCTGCCGAACCAGTTAAGAGGAGAGCAGAATCGAATCAGATCGATAAATCATGTGTGACGCTAATCGTGACGGAATACCCAGTTTTCCCCGTTTACACCTGGCGTCCCCTGACGAACCCTCACCCCCTCACCCCCTTTTTTACCCCCCCCCCCCCACCCCTCTCCTTATACCCACGTGCTCTGATGCCCTGAAAAGTTCCCTGGCCATTTTCTACCTGAGATGTTTGGTGTGAAACGATTTGTATACACGAAGGGATGGGGATGGGGGGGGGGAAAGGGGGGTAGGGGAGAGGGAGAGGATGGGGGAGAGAGGAAGAGGGGTGGAGTGGAGGGGAGTGGGGGAAGAGGAGTGGGAAAGGGTGGGGATGGGAGGGGGAGTTTGGGGAGGGGAGGGTGAGGTAAGGGAGAGGGAGGGGGGAAAAAAGGGGGGGAGTGTAGGGAAAAAGGGGGGATGAAGGTGAGTGAGAGGGAGATTGTGAGGGTGAGGGTGATAGAGAGAAAGAGAAAGAGAGAGAAAAAACAAAAAAACAAAAACAAAACCAGAAAGAAAGAGAAAAACAAAAAACAGAAAGAACGAACCAGAAAGAAAGGGAAGGATTTTAAAAAGGACTTAGGCAGAAATATACCCTCGAGAACACGTAGATGAACCCTTAGTCCAGCAGTTAGAACTTTAGAGATAATCGCATGACCCCTGGATGACCCCTGAACCCGGGAGATAAGCTGATAAGCTCCTAAGACCCGTAGTTAGGGCTTATGCTACAAAGTCCCTGAGTTCTGGCCAAACTTAGGGCAACTTAACCTAAAACTTTGGTTCGATGGGGAGGGATCGAGGGAGGGGGGGCGGGAGGGGGGGTAGGGGGGGGAAAGTGGGAGGTTGGGTGGATGTGGGGGGGAGGGAGGGGGAGGGGGGGGGGGTTTGATGGGGGAGGGGAGGGAGGGGGGGAAAGGGGGAAGCTATGGAGGGGGGGGAAAGGGAAGGGGGGGAAAAAAGGAAGGGTGGGAAGTAAGGGGGGGAGGGAGGGGATTTAAGGAAGGGAGAAAAGAGGGGAGGGAGGGGAAGAAAGGTGAGGGAGGGAGAGGGGGGCGGGAGAGAGGGAGAGAGGGAGGGGAGAGAGGGAGGGAGAGAGAAGAGATGACTTGGGTTTTTCATTACACTCGGAGATGTCCTGCCTGACCTAACTTCACCTATCGTCTGTTTCCTTTTCTTTTTTTTTTCTTTTCCATTTTCTTTTTTATTTTCAAATTCCATTTTATTTTTATTTTTTGTATTGTCTCTTGTCTCATATGCTTATCTGACTGGAAGTGAGAGAGAGAGAGAGAAAAAGGAGGAAGAGGGGGAAAAGAGAGAGGAAGAGAAAAAAAGGGGAGAGAGAAAAAGGAGGAGAAAAGAGGAGAGAAGAGAGAGAGAGAGAGGAGATAGACAGAAACAAGAATAAGAAATAAAGATTAGTATAAAAAAAAAACGTAATAACAGGGGCGAGCAGCAACCGCAAGAAAATCGATAAGCAAATACGAAAGGAAGAATTCCAGCAGCAGGCCACATTCAGCCACAATAATTTCGCGCAGCCTCTCCCCGTTCGGCACAAACATTCGCCGTTATCGGGGCGCGCATGGCGTTTTTCTTCCGTTTTTGTCGACATACCGAAAGGGCGCGGAATGCAGTGGCAAGATGGGGGACGCGCCGGCCTGAGTGTCGTTGGTGGCGCGGCTGATGATGGCTTCGAGATAAAATGCTAGCTCTGTTGCTATTTTTTTTTTCTTTTTTTTATCATTATCTTAATTTTTATTTCTTTATTATTATTTTTATTATTATTTATTTATTAATTTATTTTTTTTTTTTTTTTTTTTTTTCCTTTTTTTCTTTTTTTTTTTTGGGGGGGGGGAGGATTTTTATTGTTTCTTTTTCGTGTTGATTTTCGTTTTTTTTTTCTCCGTTATATGATATGTCTATGATTTTTTTCTCGCTCTTATTCTCTCCTCGTTTGTCCTTATTTTCTCTTCTTTTTTTTTTTACTCCTCGAATCCAGTTGATTACGATCAGTTTTTTTTTTTTATTCGTATTCGAAAAGAATTTTTACCACACCAAAAACCACACATTCGTTTCTAACTTATACATATACATATACTCTCACCCTCGTCCTCCCCCTCCCACTCCCCTCCCCTCCCCCCCTCACCCCCACCCCCCACCCTCATCCTACCCTCACCTTCTTAGAAATATATAATTTTTTCCCCCCTTTTGAAACAACATTTTCAAAAAAACAACATAATTTTCGCCTTTTTAAATTCTTTTTCCCCCTCTTTTCCCTTTTCGAATCCTTTTACAGGGTGTCCGCTGTCATACCTCACGGTCATGGGGCCCCTTTGCCCCTTTTATCTAGGGTTTGATCCCCTTTAAATTCCACCCGAAAAGCGTCTTTGGGCCCTTTTTTCGGCGGGATTCGGGGTTAGTTCCCCCCAAAACTAAAACGAAGCTCTTACAGGCTATCTTTATTCCGCGACGATTTGCCTCGCTGGGAGTTATCCCGTCTCGCGCTGGGATGCCGGGGTTGGTTATTACATTTACTCCCCTTCCTTTTCCTTTCTCCCCTTCCCTTCTTCCTTTTTCCTCTCCTCTTCCCTCCCTCCTCCCTCCTCCCCCTCTTCCCCTCCCTCCTTTTCCTTTTTCCCCCCCCTCCTCCCCTCCTCCCCCCCCACCCCCCCCCCTTCCTTTCCCGATCCCTTTCCTTTTTTCCCCCCTTTTCCTCCCCCTTTTCCTTCCCCCTTTTTTCCTTTTTTTTCCCCCCCCCCATTTTTTTTTTTTTTTTTTTTCCTTATCCCCCGGTTTTTGAAATTGGGGAGAGTTTTGTGTGTTTTTTAATTGGGGTATCACTCCCCATTTTTCTTTTGTTTTTTTTTGTTTTTTTTTTTATTATATTATGATTTATATTTTATTATATATTTTTATTTTTTATTATATTTTTTTATTAATTAAATTTTTTTATTATTATTATTATTTTTTTTTATTATTATTAGTTAGTAGTTATTTAGTTAGTAGTATCATCATCATTCATCATATATTTTCATCTTCTTCTTCTTTTTATTTTTTTTTTTATTGTATATATTTTTTATTATTATTCTATTTTTTATTATTATTTTTTTTATTATTATTATTATTATTATTATTTTATTATTATTTATTATCATTATTATCATTATTATTATTATTGTTATTATTATTATTATTATTATTATTATTATTATTATTATTATTATTTTTATTTTTTTATTATTATTATTATTATTATTATTATTAATATTACTACTACTACTACTACTACTACTACTACTACTACTACTACTACTACTACTACTTATCATTTTATAATTCATCCACGGCTCTGTCTCCCATCCGTTTCGACGTGACAGCTGAATGACACGGCAATGGCTGTCATGATTTAGCGCAGTGCCGTAAATCATCGCCCGGTTGCAAGCTGTCTGGGGTGCGAGAAATACACACGCACACACGCGCACATACAAATTACATACACAAACACGTACACATATATAAGTGTGTGTGTGTGTGTGTGTGTATTTGTATATGTATGTTTAGATACCTAGATATCTGTATAACAGTATCTATGTATATCTGTCTATCTATATGTTCCTATCTGTATTTATATATCTATCTATCTATCTGTCCAGCTGGCTATCTGTCTGTCTTCCCATCTATGTACCTACCTACCTATCTATCTCTTTATCTATCTATTACTATTAAACTATCTATCTATTATTATCTACTATTATCTATCTATATCTATCTATATATATATTATATATATATATTTAAAATATTTTTTATATATATATATATTTATCTATGTACTATCCAATATCTACCTACCTACCTACTATTCTCTACTATCTATCATCTATCTATATATATATATTTTATATAAAATATAATATATATATAATATAAAATATATATAATATATAATTACTAGATCATCCATCTATCTATACCACCCATTATCTATTATCGTCTATTTACATCAAAATTAGTTTAGACTATAAAACAAAAGACAAACAGGCAGGCAGACAGAACATACATAAAAAACATAAATACAACAGACAAGGGCAGAAGAAAACAGACAGCATAAAGACAGAAGACGACCGACGACAGACAGGGCAGACAGACAGACAGACAGACAGACAGACAGACAGCAGACAGACGACAGACAGACAGGGCAGACAGACAGGGCAGCATTCAGGGCAGAACAGAAAAGACAGATAGGAAACAGACAGACCCAGAGCGAGGAGAGGAGGAGAGAGTAGAGAGGGGAAAAGGAGAGAGAGAGAGATAGAGATAGAGATAGAGATAGAGATAGAGATAGAGATAGAGATAGAGATAGAGATAGCGAGAGAGCGAGAGCGAGAGATCGAGAGCGAGAGAGCGAGAGAGAGCGGAGGGGAGAGGGGTGAGAGCGAGGGGGGGAAAGAGGAATCACCCGAACAGATCACGTCTGGAACATCGAGGGATGGCCTACTATAATCCACTCGCCTCGCGCGTGTCCGTTATCACATTTATTTTATCCATGTTTTTCCTTCTTGTTCTTTCGTATTCGTTTAATGCACGAAGGAAAGATGAAAGGAAGAAAGAAAAAAATTAGAATAAATAAGTTTCAAGTGCGGTTGGTATACAAGTGTGTAATAATGATGAGAGAGAGAGAGGAGATGGAGGGGAGAGAGGGGAGAGAGAGGAGGGGAGGAGAGAGGGGAGAGGAGGAGGAGAGAGAAAGAGAGAGAGAGAGAGAGAGAGAGGGGGGGAAGGAAAGAAAGAAAGAAAGAAAGAAAGAGAGAGACCGAAAGATTTCGTAATTTTCGATTTTGTAAATCCCCCTCATCCTCCCCTCCCGTACCCTCCCCCTCCCCCCTCCTTTCCCCATCTCCCCCCCATCCCCACTCCCCTTCAAAATTTTCCCCCCCCCCCACCCCATCCCCTACCCCGCCACAGCACACACTGGAAAGTATATTACATATTTAGTATGATGAATGTATCTGGCCGCAGGAGGATAACAATTAGCAAGGTTCTACCACAATTACGTACTCGCGATGGAGGAGGAGGAGGAGGAGGGGGAGGAGGAGGAGGAGGAGGAGGGGAGGAGGAGGAGGAGGGGAGGAGGAGGAGGAGGAGGGAGGGAAAAGGGGAGGGAAAGGGGGAGGGGGGGAAGAGGAGGAGGGAAAGGGGAAAAAAAAAAAAAAAAAAAAAAAAAAAAAAAAAAAAAAAAAAAAAGGGGAGGAGGGGGAGGAGGGAGGGGAGGAGGAGGAGGAGGAGGAGGAGGGGAGGAGGAGGAGGAGGGGGGAAAAATGAAAAAGGAAGGAAAAAGGAAAAAGGAAAAAGGAAAAAGGGGAAAAAAAAGGAAAAAGAAGAAGGAGGAGGGGGGAAAAGAAGTAGAAGAAAAAAAGGGAAGGGGGAAGAAGAAGAAGAAAAAGAAGAAAAGAAAAAAAAGAAAAGAAAAAGAAAAATGAATGATAAAGGATATGATATAAAATAATGATAATGATAAAAAAAGTAATATAAATGAAAATATAATAATAATAATTTTTAATAAATAATAATGATAATGATAATAATGATAATGATAACAATAATAATAATGATAATAACAGTAATAATTATGATAGTAATGATAATAATGGTATTGATGATAATAATGATAATAATAATGATACTAATAGTGATACTAATAGTGATAACAACAACAACAACAACAACAAAACAACAACAACAACAACAAAAAAAAACAAAAAAAAAACCCAAAAAAAAAAAAAAAAAAAAAAATAATAATAAAATATAATAATAATAATAATAATAATAAAATAATAATAACAAAAAAAAAAAAATAAAAAAAAAAATAAGAAAATTTACAGTGAAATGATGGGGATAAGATAATGAAATAAAATTTTTAAAAATATAAGGAAAAAGAAAAAAGAAGCAGGGGAGGAAAAAGAGAAAAAGGGGGGAAAGAAAAGAGAAAAAAACCCCCCATAATTTTGGGGTTTGCTTAAGGGGAGTGAGATGGGGGGGGGAGGGAGGTAATGCGAGAGAGGGAGGGGGGGAGGGTAATGTGAGAGAGGGGGGGAGGGGGGGGGTGCTATAGGCCTACGTAAAGCACCGTGAATAAGAGTGTGGCATCCTTTAATTAG
>NC_051401.1:8520341-8525341 GCF_015228065.2 Penaeus monodon
GAAAGACAAAAAAAAAAAAAAAAAAAAAAAAAAAACAGAAAGACAGAAACGAACAAACAAATAAACAAAGAACAAACGAGATTAAAAAAAAGACATTAAGAAAGAAGTAAAATGGAAAGAAAGTCGAGGCCAAAAAGCCACCAACACCTTTAATAATGTTTAGAAAGTTCGAGAAAATTGAAGCGCCTCATACTGGGCGATGGTCAAGAGGCCTCCGCGTGGGCTGGGACTCGCCAGAACCAGAAAAAGTATACGGAAAGGAAGAGAGAGTGAGGAAGAGGGGAGGGGAGAGGGAGAGGGAGAGGGGGAGAGGGAGAGGGGGAGAGGGGAGAGGGGAGGGAGGGAGGAAGGGGAAGAGGGAGGGGAGGGGGGAAGGGGAGAGGGAGAAGGGGAAGGGGAGAGGGAGGGAAAGGGGAAGGGGGAGGGGAAGGGGGAGAGGGAGGGGAGAGGAAGAGGGAGGGGGAAGGGGGAGAGGGAGGGGGAGAGGGGGGAGGGAAGGGGGAAAGGGGAGGGGAGAGGGGAAGGGAGAGAGAAACAGAGGGTATTTTTCTTTTTTTTTTATAATTTTTTTGGGGGGGGGGTCTTTTCTATCTTTGCGTTTGTTTGTTTTTTCTTTGCACGTTTGTTTGAGTTTTATGGTTCTCTCTCTCTCTCTCTCTCTCTCTCTCTCTCTCTCTCTCTCTCTCTCTCTTTCTCTTTCTCTTTCTTCTCTCTTCTTCTCCGCAATCTCCGTAATCTCATCTAATCTCATTTCTCTGTGTGTCCCTCTTTCCTTCTTTCTTTCTCTCCATCCTACCCTGCCTCACCCCCCCCCCCGTGGCAACACACCGCATCAGCAGTACAAACAGCACTCCAGCTGCCCCAAATAAGTGTGTGTCTTCACCCTGACATACCATTGGGAACTGAACCCTATTTTTCCATGCTATTTGTCTGTCTGTCTGTTATCTGTTGTTTATTTCTATCTGTCTGTCTCTTGTTTGTTTTTGTTTGTCTTTTTCTATTGGATATTTCTGTCTGGTTCTTTGTTGTCTATTATTTTATTTCTGTCTGTCTGTCTGTCTGTTGTCTGGTGTTTATTTTTCTCTTTCTGTGGTCAGGGTTTCTGAGATGATATGTTAATAACCTAAACACTGTACGCAAGAATCATCATCATTACTATTATTGCCATATCTACTTTATTTCTATATTTGCCATCATTATAATAATAATAATAATAAAAATACATAAGAATTATTATCTTAGGTTGTTGACCTATTATAAAAAGAGATACTATTTAACATTAAGCAGACGCTGGGCGGTGACATGAAATACCAGATAGCTATTATCTCCCAGTCTGCCAATCACGCGCAGGATAAGATACCTCTTTGGTCGTAGTCTACCAATCACAGACAGGAAAACATACCTTGCTGCTCGCGGTCAACCAATCCCATGCAAGATAGGATAGTCCTTACCTCACATTTCACCAATCACGCGCAATATAAGATACCCCGTAGCTCATAATCAACCAATCACAGAGGAGGAACTATGACCAGTAGCAGACTGTGATATGAAGGGAAAATACGAGCGTAGATTATTAAAAGATTGCACGTTATCTTGGTTTAGTGGGATTCATTAGACCTCTTTAGCAGTTATCTTCGTGTTATCACTTAACCTGATGTGGGAGGGGGTTACGAGAGGCTGCGACGTTTGCGGCGAAAGGTCTTTTATTAGTATTCGGGTAGAGAACTTTTCTCTCGATTAGTTTCCGGGTTTTCTCTCTCTCTCTCTCTCTCTCTCTCTCTCTCTCTCTCTCTCTCTCTCTCTCTCTCTCTCTCTCTCTCTCTCTCTCTCTCTCTCTCTCGCTCTCCTGCGCTAGGTCGTATTATTTCGTATTATGTCTCCTTTCCTCTCCTCCCCTTCCCTCCCAAATCCTCCCAAAATTTCTCCTCTCCTCTCCTCACTTTTCCTCCACTCTCCTCCCCTCTCCTCTCTTCTCTTCTCCTCTCCTCTCCTCTCTTCTCCTCTCTCTCGCCTCAATCCGTGCCTACATTCGTCTGCTCACGACATCACCAGCTCGTAGTAATTCTGATTATCCCATCCCATTAATAAGCTAATAAGATGATATCTCCTTTAATTGGTCCTCTGTATAATGTTGCAGTTTATGCGTCAGTTGGAAAGCTTGTTTGTGTGACAGACGAACGGACAGATTGTGATACTGGCATAACGAGAACCAGCTTAGGGAATCAGGCTTGTGGTTTCTCCTTCTCCTCTGTGTATGTGTGTGTGTGTCTCTCTCTCTTTCTCTCCTCTTTTAAAATATTTTAAACCGTTCTCCTCGCCTTCGGTCTTTTTTATAGTTATTTTTTTTTGTGTGTGTGATTTGATTACGGTTGTGGTTACTTTTTTTTATTTTATTTATTATTATTATTTTTATTTCTTGTGCTTTCATGTGGATTTTTTTCGTCCTTAACATTTTTTTTCTTCATTCTTCTCGACTTCCTGTTTTTGTGCGTGTTTTCTCCCCTCGTTCGTTCTTTGAAAGCAGAGAGTGCGACCATAGCAGGAGAGGGGGAGGAGGGGAGGGATGAGGGGAAGGGGATGGGAAAGGGGAAAGGGAAGGAGAGGGGATGGAAGGGGAAAAGGAAGGGGAGGGAAGGGGAGGGAGAAGGAGAAGGGGAAGAGGAAGGGGAAGGGGAAGGGGAAGGGGAAGGGGAAGAAGAGGGGGGAGGGGAAGGGATTAGGGGGGACGGATTCTTGCCGTCTTATTTTACTTCCATCCTCTTGTCTCGACTTTCGCATCTTATCTTCGGTTTTTCTCTCTCTCGTTTGGGTTCGCTTCGTTTTGTTTTTGTTGTGCTGGTCCTTAACGGGCTCTCGACGAACAGGACCGCGTCGGCTGACCTCTGACCTCCGTTCTGCTCCCTTAAGTTTCGTGGAGTGTGACCTCGTCTCGTCTGGGAGCGTCTGTTTGCTCTCCGCCGAGTGTTGGTCGTGTAAACATGGCGAAGAAAGTATGACGTGTCAGAATGCCTTTTCCATATCAAGAACATGATGCTAGCTTTCACGCCCCTTGGTTTGTGTCTATTTTTTTCCATTCGTGCATACATCGCACTGTTCCTCGCTTAGTTCGCCACACCTACAGTTCCCTTTGAAAACCGTGTTCTTATTCTTCTCTCTCTCTCTTCCACAGGCGGAGTTGTCCCTGCAGGGCGATGACTTCACGCGTCAAATCTGGCACATGTACGCTACCTTCGAAGAATTCATAGATCACCAGCAGACGTCGGGAGAAGGCAGTCCCGCCTCGCGCCCGTCCCCCACAGGCACCTCCGGGAACGAGGCGCCGCCCCCGCCTGCGCCTCCCGGGGGGTTGGGCGCCCACAGCCCGCGGGATGTGGTGACCAGCCTGGGCTCCGTCACCAGCCACGCTTCCGCCTCCTCCCCCAGTCGCGACGTCGCTGCTTCGATTCCCACCAGCCGCGCCCACATGGCCGAGGTGGCTCTCCCCCAGGGCGCGGTGCCCTCCGCCTCCCACATGGCCGGCTCGCACTCGCCCCTCACGGCGCGCGACGACCTAGCGCTGGCCTCGCCCCGCCGCCGCCGCCGCCCGCGTCGTCTGAGACGGTCCGTGGACAATCCGCTTCTCGACACCATCAGTGCCATTGGCGATCCGGACAGCGACGAGGGGGACCTGCTGCCCCCTGCGCCGCCCCCGTCGGCGTCCTCGTGTTGGGGGCCGCGCCTCCACCCGGACGCCGACGTGGTGGGCTACGCAGGAAGCAACAGCGTCGACAGCGGCTACAAGAGCGCGTGTCCCACCCCGGAGCTCCCTGACCCCTCGGCCTACTTGGACCACCGCCTGGAGAAGCGCGGCTCCCTGGCCTCCCTGGCCTCCACAGGCTCCTCCTCGGGCAGCGGCGGCGCCTCCAAGCCCCGCATCGCCATGGGAACGCGTGTCATGTCCCGCGTCCCTCGGTCCCCGAGCTCAGGGGGCAACGCCCCCTCGCCGGGCCTGCCTCGAAGACCCGGCTCGGATGGCTCCTACTACGACCTGGACCAGTTAGCAGGAATCCGAGGCGGAATCCTGGGGTCGCCGCCCCCACACGCCACTCCGGCTGAAGTCAGAAACCCCGGGTTTACCCGTTACTCTCCCAGGGGATCCCCCGCTCCCCAGCGCAACGCGTCCCCAGGAGGAGCCACCCCTCGGGACACGCACGTGTCTCGTCGGGCCGCCTCGCCCGCCTCTCCCGAGCGGCGGCCCCGAAGTGCGTCGACGGGATCGCGGTGCTCGCCGGGCACCAGGGGGAGGCGAGCCCCTGGCGGCCTCCGCGCCGGCTCGCCCCTCCTGGCGTCCACGGGGTCGCTCCCACGGGCGGCGTCTCCGGGGCGGCGGCCGCGCGCCCCCTCGCCCGCCGCCAGGGAGGAGTCGCGCCCCCCGACCTCATGGTCCAGACACTCCTCCCCGGGCGTGGCGCCGCCCTCGCGCTCCCTTCGGCGTCCACCGTCGCCCATCGTGGGCGTGCACGACGACACCGACCTGGCGCTGCTGGAGCGGGAGATCGATGCGCTGCTGTACGGGGGTCGGGCGGGGCGCTGTGACCCCCTCGCCCCGAATCCTGCACCGGACTACTATGACCTGGACTCGGAATTCGCGGCCTGCACTTGCCCCGCCTTCAGCAGACCTGCACCCTCAGGTATGTGCTGACGCGTGCGCGCGCGCGTTTTTATTTTATTTCTACATGAACATGTTCATATGCTTAGGTGTGTTTGTACGTTTGAGATTTCATATTTGGTGTTTTATGTGTCTAAAATCCGTGTACATGGATATCTTAGTACGTTCATTTGGTTATCAATTGCGTGTGTGAGCCTTTATGTGTGTGTATGCCTATATGTGCGTGCGCGCGCGTGTGTGAACAGCTGTGTGGGCGCGCTTGTTCCTGGCCGAATACAAGCATATCTCCGCCCCACGGATATGTTCATTATGCTTATCTTATCATTTCACCTTTTTAGCTCATCCCCTCCCC
>NC_051401.1:8535341-8540341 GCF_015228065.2 Penaeus monodon
ATGTAAATAGTGTTGTGGGCGGACCGTAAGTCAAATGGTAGCCATGTTATTAGCCTTGGCTCACCTGCTTCGGGCATCCCACCCGCTCTCGAAGGCCCTGCTACTTTCTGCTACTGATCTGCTCGCTCCTGCTCGCTGCTCCTGCTGTTTTGGGGAAAGGGGGGGGGGACGTTGGGTATCTTGATAGAGGCTTTCTGCTTTCGCGTTTTTGGCTGTGCTTCTCTTTCTTCTGTTTTTTTTTTCGTTTTTATTTCGTGGTTTTTGTTTTTGTTTTCTTAAATCCCTGTCGGATTTCCCTTCATTCCCATTCATCTCTCTCTCTCTCTCTCTCTCTCTCTCTCTGTCTGATCTGTCTGTCTGTCTGTCTGTCTGTTCTGTCTGGTCTTTCTGTCTGTCTCTCTCTCCTCTCTCTCTCTCTTCCTCCTCTCTCTTCGTCTGTCTTGTCTGTCTTCCGTCTGCTCTGTCTCTCTCTCTCTCTGTCTCTCTCTTCTTCCTCTCTTCTCGTCTTCTTTCTGTCTCTTCTCTCTGTCTGTCCTCTGCTCTCTCTTCTCTCTCTCTCTCCTCTCTCTCTCTCTCTCACTCTCTTTTCTTTCTCTTTCTCTCTCTTTTAGGGTGTGGTCAACATTACACAGGTACAGGTAGAAGGGATAGATGTGGGTACAGGAGAGGGGGAAGGGGGAGGTGGGAGGGGCAGGGGCAGGGTCGAGGGGGCACAAAGAACTTGTTGTTATATTTCTGACCTGTTCATCGTGATTTTTCCTGTGGTGATGACCTAGTGCACAGGATTTCTAAAAGTATGGTGCCTTATGCTTTGTTAGCTAACCGGTATGGTGACACGATTCCTATACCTTTGTCCAAAAAGAATATACCTTTAATTATTCCCTTTATGGTGGCACTGGGGTTTCCGAAACTCCTTTCCTGATCTATGGTGTCTCTCTTCTCATCCCGTAACCTGTATAGTGACCTGATAACGTCCCGTCACTTTTTTCCAGTATGGTGATCGGTGCTCCGTGTTCGAAGCTCCTTTCCTGGGTTATGGTGTCTTGCCTGCGCCCCGTATAGTGAGCTGAGGGCGCGCCACCACTTTCGCCAGTATGGTGACCGGTGCTCCCCGAGTGTAACATAATAAGCGGAGCTCCTTGTAACCCAGTCAACCTCACGTGACTTATTAAGGGGCAGATGATTGTTTACAACACCAGCTGTCGGCCGCTCCGGGCTCTGAATGTCGTCCTCAACTCGAGCCCCACTCCCTGTGCTCATCTTCTCTTCCTCTCTTCTTGCTTCTTCCTACCCACTACCTGTTTTTTTCCTCTCTCTCCTTTTTTTAGATCTCCCTTCTCCATTATCACACGTGTTCTTTATCGCTTTCGCTCTATTTCTTACGGTCTGGTTCTCATCCAAATTCATATGTTTACACTCACTTTTTTATCCCACTACCTGTGTTCCCCTCTTTTTTCATTCTTCCCATTACCTGTGTTCTCACACCGTCACTACCTGTGCTGTCTTCGCCTTGCGTTGCTCCCCATCATCTTCACAAGCTCCATAAATGTGCGAACAGAGAGAAAGAAAGTGGGCCAATAATGGAGAAAGAAAAGCAAGACTAAAAAAAAAAAAAACGAATAGATAGACAAGTAGATGATTAGTTAAATGAGTAGGTGTGTGCAGACAGACATACAGACAGGCAGGCAGGCAGGCAGGCAGGCAGGCAGGCAGGCAGGCAGACAGGCGGACAGGCAGACAGGCAGGCAGGCAGGCAGGCAGGCAGGCAGGCAGGCAGGCAGGCAGGCAGGCAGACATACAGGCAGGCAGGCAGGCAGGCAGGAAGACAGACAGACAGACAGACAGACAGACAGACAGACAGACAGACAGACAGACAGACAAACAAACAAACACACAAACATACATACATACTTACACACACACACACACACACACACATACATCACACTACACACACACCACACACACACACACACACACACACAAATATATATATATATTTATATATATATATATATATATATATATATATATATATATATATATATATATATATAATGAATTGTAAAATTTATGAAGACGATAATAAAGATAATGCATAGGTTTCATACAATGAATTGGACAAGCTACTGATTCATTCTGAATGTATCTTTAGTTTACTTTTTACGACACATCTTTTGTGGTGTAATTCAGATATAAATTTCATCCAAGTGTCAGGCGTAAGATACACTGTAATTAGAATCACGCCCATGTTGGGCTGTGAGGCTTACGGGCGTGAAAGCAGTGATTGGGTGGATTGTGTTCGTTTTTGCTTTGACGCCCACGGACGCACACGCACACACGCACACGCACACGCACACGCACACACACACACACACACACACACACACACACACACACACACACACACACACACACACACACACACACACACACACACACAGCCAGACAGTCCTAAGGTAAAGGGCAATGAATCAGAGTAAAACAAAGCACTTGGGTTCTTTTTTCCCTACATCCCCCCTCTCCCCTACCCCCTCCCCCTTCTCCCTTCCACTCCCCTACCCCCTCCCCCTTCTCCCTCCCACTCCCCTACCCCCTCCCCCTTCTCCCTCCCACTCCCCTACCCCCTCCCCCTTCTCCCTTCCCCTTCCCCTCCCCTTCGTCTCACCATCCATGCACCTAACCACAGAGATCCCACAGAAATCTCTGGTCCGTGGAGAAGAGAGATAGAGAGAGAGAGAGAGAGAGAGAGAGAGAGAGAGAGAGAGAGAGAGAGAGAGAGAGAGAGAGAGAGAGAGAGACGGCACCCCACCCCACCCTAGGGATCTCCTCCTAGATGATATCCTTGTGATAAACGATTCACTGACAGTCGAATCACCGGGGTAGAAGGTGGAGGGGTGGTGGGGGTATGGGGGTATGGGGGAGCTCTATTTAGAGGGGATGGAGGGGGGACGAGCTCTATTTGGAGGAGGTGGGAGGTTGAGTTCTACTTAGTGGGAGCTCTGTCTAAAGTGGGGGGCGGCTCTATGAAGAGTAGGGATGGGATGGAGCTCTATACAGATTGAGGATGAAAAGCAAAGCTCTACGTGGGGTGAATTTGGAGAAGCGCAGCTCTATACAGAGTGAGTGAAGAATCAGAGCTCTATACAGAGTGAGTGAAGAATCAGAGCTCTATACAGAGTGAGTGAAGAATCAGAGCTCTATACAGAGTGAGGGTGGAGAAGCACATCCCTATACAGAGTGAGGGTGGAGAAGCAGAGCTCTGTACAGAGTGAGGGTGGAGAAGCAGAGCTCTACGCAGAATAGGGCTGGGACTATGGAACTCTGTAAAGAAAAAAGGAAGATGGAGGCTGAGGGAGGAAGAGCATCAGAGCAGCATCCAGACCAGTCCACTCCTGCGGACATCGACTATTTAAACAGGGAAATCTGAGAGAGTCAGGATGCATGTGTCATCCGTAATGGCGGGGAGATGAGGATGCTGGGGTATCTTCTCCGCCGCGGGATGCTGGGTGGGGTGGAGGGTGGGGGGGTGGGGGTAGGGGTTTGCTTGCTCTTCGACCCTGCGGTGGGGAGATGTTGGGGGTGAGGTAGGGGGTGGGGAGGTAGGTGGGAGGAGGAGGCAGTGGGAGGAGGGAGGAGTGAGGAGATCGGGAGGAGAGGGAGGTGGGGTGGGGAGGGGGAAGGGGAGAGGAAGGGGAGGGAGGAGGAGATGGGGAAGGGGTGAGTGAGGAAGAGAGGGGGGAAGGAGAGGGAGATGGAGAGGAAGGAAGAGGAGGGAGAGAGGGAGGGATAAAGAGAAAGAGAGGGAGGGAGGGAGGGAGGGATGGAGAGAGGAAAAAAGAAAAGAGGAGGAGGAGAAGGAGGAATGGAGAGGGCAAAGAGATAGAGAGAGAGTGTGCGTGTTTGAGAAAGATATAGTCTTAATAAAAGCAAAAAAAACAAAACAAAAAAAAAGACAATATACATCGAAAGACAGAAAAGAGAGAGAAAAAAGGAAGAAAAAAAAGAAAGGTAGGGACAGAGAAGAGAGAGAAAAAAAAACCTTATAATATATCGTCACGGTCTGCTTGCACCGCCAGAGACCCTTATTATATCAATTAATAACATGTACGTGTGTGATTGAGACTGCCGGAAGCAAAACTATATATATAAATTTTATATATATTTTTTTATCTTATTTATTTTTTTTTTAAACCAAACTCGTCTGCTGGCAATACCGTGCTGAGTTGCCAAGTGCCCCTTATTTTTCGATTTTAGGGGGGATATTCAAAGGGATGTATAAAGCTTATTCACTAACTATTCATATTCACGAAAATTTTATTCACAAACACGTGGACTTACTCACCGCAGATATATTTGTTATATTTCTCGGAAAAAGATACAAAGAAAAGAAGAAAAGCGGAAAGTAAGGAAGGAAGGAGGGAGGGAGGGAGGGAGGAGGGAGGGAGGGAGGGAGGGAGGGAAGAAAGAAAGCTAGAATGAGATGGAGAAAAAAACAAGAAAAAAGGAGAAAGAAAGAAAGGAAGTAAGGAAGGAAAATAAAGAGAGAGAAAGAAGAATGAAAGAAAGAAAGAAAGAAAGAAAGAAAGAAAGGAAAAAAGGAGAAACGGAATAAGGGAATAAGGAAAAAAGAAAGAAAGAAAGAAAGAAAGAAAGAAAAAAAAGAGAGAGAATGAAAGAAGGGAATAAAGAAAGGAAGGAAGGAAAGATGAAAGAAAGAGAGAAAGAGAGAAAGAGTTAATGAAAGAAAGAAAGAAATATCGAAGGAAAGAAAGAAAGGCAGACAAAGATAAAATAAATAAATAAAAGAAATAACGATTTTATATTTGCTTTCGCTACAATTAAGTTTCCCTTTAACAGGACTGAAGAGAAAGTAATACGTATACATAAGTACCTACACACTCGCACGTACATACATAGGCCTATCCGCAAGCACTTACAGACAGACAGACACGAAAGGAATAGATAAAAGGAGTTTATCTCGTTTCTCTCTTCCTCCC
>NC_051401.1:8542841-8545341 GCF_015228065.2 Penaeus monodon
TTTTTTTGTTTTACCCATTTGGGGGTTTTTTTCGTTTTATTTTTCATTTTTTATGTCTTCAAAATTTTTACTTTATATATTGTTTTCTCTCTTCCCCTCTCCTTCTCTCTCTCTCTCTCTCTCCCCCCCCCAAAACACACACACACACACACACACACACACACACACCACCACCACACCACACCACAACACACACAACACAAACACAAACCAAACAAAAAAACACAAACCAAAACACACCCCAACACACACACACACACAACACACACCACAACACACCCCACACACCCCCACACCACAACACACACACCAACACAAACACACACACACACACACCCCAAAGACATACACACAAACACACACCCCACACACACACCCCACACACAAAAACACAACACACACATACACACTTCTCTCTCTCTCCCTCTTTCTCTCCCCCCCTCCCTCCCCCTTCCCTCCCTCCCTTCTCTCTCTCTCCCTCCCTCCCTCCTTCCCTCCCTCCCTATCTCCCTCACCCCCCCTCTCTCTCGCTCTCCATCCCTCATCCCTCTTTCTCTCCCTCTCTCCCTCTCTCCCTCATCCCTCTTTCTCACCCTCTCTCCCTCCCTCCCTCATCCCTCTTTCTCACCCTCTCTCCCTCATCCCTCTTTCTCACCCTCTCTCCCTCATCCCTCTTTCTCTCCCTCTCTCCCTCTCTCCCTCACCCCTCTTTCTCACCCTCTCTCCCTCTCTCCCTCCCTCTTCTGTCAATCTGCCGACACGAATATCAGAAGAACAGCGTCTTTCAAGAGTCGCCGCCCGATCTGTTCTCGGATTAATGAGTAAGACAATGAAGTAATGAGTAAGATTAATGAGTCAGATGTAAGACACTCGGGAAACAGCGGCCTTTTAATTGCTTATCATGTCGGTATGTTCTCGCCTCCCCCCCTCCCCCCTGTCTTCTTTTTTTTCCCTCATTCCCCTGCCCTCCTGATGCGATATTTTTTCCTATTTTCTATTATTATTATTATTATTTTCTTGTTCTTCTTGTTCTTGTTCTTCTTGTTCTTGTTCTTCTTCTTCTTCTTGTTCTTGTTCTTGTTCTTCTCCATTCTACCCCTCTTTTCCCTCCTCCTCCTCCTCTTCCTATTCATCCCCCTTTTCCGCCTTCTCTTCCTCTCTCTCCTCCTCCGTATCCTCCTCCTCTTCCTCTTTCTCTATCTCTTCCACTTCCTCTTCTTCTTCCGTATCTTCCTCCTCTTCTCCCCCTTCACCTCCCCTTCTTTTTCCCCCCCCTCCCCCTCCCCCCTCCTTTTTCTCAAGATTCCTGATTCCTTACCCATGAAATCGGAACTCTCGTCGGACAAGGCGCGTCCTGAAGTCCTTGCAGTCGCATGCCAGGAACGTCCCAGACACGCGTGGCAAATTATAACACGTTTTGGGATCCTTGGGAAGCTTGGAAAAGGGGGAGAGGGAAGGAGGAAGAGGGGAAGGAAGAGGGGAAGGAAGAGGGAAGGAAGGAGGAAGGAAAAGGTGGGAGGAAGAGGGGAAGGGAGGAGAAAAGAGGGAGGAGGAAGAGGGGAGGAGAAAGGAGGGAGGAGGGAGGAAGGAGGAAGGAGGAGGGGGGGGAGGGAGAGGAGGGAGGGCGATGAGTCATGAAGGGGAAAGATGGTGCTTGAGGCAGGCGAATTGACCTACTGATGCTACAGCAAAAGAAAAAAAAAGAAGTATTTCCTTTATGACTGCGCGTAGGCCTACAGAGCATTCTATAAAAGGAAAGCTCGCGTTTTTGTTATTGTTTTGCTAATTTCTTCATCATGCGCTTTTCTCTATCGGCGCCATTTTATTGTTTTCGGGGATACGGGCCTAATGAACTTTCTATGGGGCGGGAGAGAGAGAGAGAGAGAGAGAGAGAGAGAGAGAGAGAGAGAGAGAGAGAGAGAGAGAGGAGAGAGAGAGAGAGAGAGAGAGAGAGAGAAAAAGAAAGAGAAATAGAAAGAGAGAGAGATAGAGCTAGAGAATGTGCGTGCGTTCTCCCCCCCCCCCCTCGACTTACTCATTAGAACTCGAAAAATCCGTGAGGGCGATAAGCATCAGAGCCTCCATCGAGAAGTGCCTCCTAAAGTAGACAAAAGGGGATCCGGGAGCCACTGAAACCTCGCTGACCGTTCGTCTATCGCCCGGATCTCTCCGCATACATACCGACGGTCAAGTTTTGCCGCGTTTTTCTTCCGCGCGCATTTTCTTTTTCGAGTGATTGTCGCATATGTGAAGGAGGAGGGGGGGTAAGGGGGGATGGGAGCAAGGGAGGGGGGGGGGTTAGCGTGGCCGGGATTTTTATGTGCATAGTTTTGATTTAGAAGCGTCTGGCTGCCGTTCTTCGAGAGGAGTGGTTGGCATACCGGGGTGTGACTGTATGTGGTATGCCCTGGGTTTTGGAAAAAAAAAAAAAAAAAAAAAAGGAAACGAAAAATGGATCGTTGTTTTTTTTTTTGCGTATTTCTTCCTTCTGCTTTCTCTC
>NC_051401.1:8550341-8560341 GCF_015228065.2 Penaeus monodon
GTGTGTGTGTGTGTTTCTATGTAAACGTATGGATGTGCGTAACCCTGTGTGCTTTTATTTTTTTGCATGTGCAAAACGCAGGGATAGCATTAAGTTCATAGAATATAGATATATGACGATAACATGGTTCATATATTTCTATATGTTTTGAATGTGTTTATATATACACACATATATAGGCATATATATGTATATATATATATATATATATATATATATATATATATATATATATATATATATATATATATATATCCTAGTGTTAAAAAAACTATTTTCAGTGTTGACATAATTAACCGCAAATTTGATACCTGTTCCTTCTCCTCTTTCCCTAACCTAATTACGGACCCAAACTCTCTCTCTGTATTCAGTTACGCTGAAAGTAGATCCTGGCCACGACTTTCAAAAGGATATTGACTCTGGCCATGTGCCTCTAAAATGGGAACTTCTTTTTTCTCTCAATTTTTCTCTACTTCTGCGGTCTCTCGCTCTCTCTTTCTCTCTCGTTTTGGTTTTCTCTTTCTCTCTGTCTTAATGGTTTCTAATGTTTTTTTTTTCTTTCTTGTTTCTGCTTCTTTGTTAGTCTCTCTCTCTCTCTCTCTCTCTCTCTCTCTCTCTCTCTCTCTCTCTCTCTCTCTCTCTCTCTCTCTCTCTCTCTCTCTCTCTCTCTCTCTCTCTCTCTCTCTCTCTCTCTCTCTCTCTCTCTCTCTCTCTCTCTCTCTCTCTCTCTCTCTCTCTCTCTCTCTCTCTCTCTCTCTCTCTCTCTCTCTCTCTCTCTCTCTCTCTCTCTCTCTTCTCTCTCTCTTTCTCTCTCTCTCTCTCTTTCTCCCTTCTCTCTCTCTCTCTCTCTCTCTCTCTCTCTCTCTCTCTCTCTCTCTCTCTCTCTCTCTCTGTGCCCCCCCCTTGCCACCCCACCCCTAAATCCGATTGAGAATCATAAAACAAAATAATTGTCGCGGGTTTAGTAGCTAAGCTAAAACCTTGAACCCCAACCCAGGATATTCACAAGCTCAGAAACATCCAGCTTAAGTGCCTAGTTTATATGTTTAACTCAGATTTCTAAGCTTCCAAGATGTGTAGTATAACTCAAGCTTAGTGCTTAGTTTAAACTGTCTATATATATATATTTTTAAAAAACTTGCATGATCCAAGCTTCCATTGCTTTGGCTTGGGTGTGTGATCGTGTGTATTGAATATATATATATTTTTTCGAATAAGGGGTTTTAAGGACCTCTCAGTCCCTCTCAGTCCCTCTCGGGTCTTTGTGTATTTCTCAGAGAGTGGTTCTGTAAAGCATTTATTTTTTTTTTTCTTCCCATAAAGAAAAATGTTCTTCCTCTATTCCAGTCGTTCTCGCACTCAATTTTCTTGTGCTTTTACTAATGTGATTTCCTTTTTCTCTTTGTTCTCTTCTTCGTCCTCGTCGTCGTCGTCGTCGTCGTCCTCCTCCTCCTCCTCCTCCTCCTCCTCCTCCTCCTCCTCCTCCTCCTCCTCCTCCTCCTCCTCCTCCTCCTTCCTCCTCCTCCTCCTCCTCCTCCTCCTCCTCCTCCTCCTCCTCCTCCTACTTGCCATCTTCTTCCGATCTTTTTTTCTTTATCTTTCTCCCCGTTCCTTTTTTTCTTCTTACTCCTCCTCTCCCTTGTTCTTATTCCTATCCGTCCTCCCTCCTTCCCTCCTTCCACTCCCTCCCTCCCTCTCTCTATCCCATTACTCTCCTCCTCTCCCTCCACTCTCCTCCTATCTTCCCTCTCCCTCCCTCCCTCCCTCCCTCCATCCCTCCTTTTTTCTCCCTCCCACCCTTCTTCCACTCTCCTCCTCCCTCCCCCCCTCCCTCCCCCCTCCTTTAAACTATGATTAACCTTACTAAACTCTCTTCTCTTCCCTCGCCTGCTGCCTTAGGATCGGTCAACAGGTAGGATCAAGCCTGGCAGTGGTGTTCGATCCTCTCTGAGAAGGGATCATCGGAGAGCAAAAGAGGATCAGAAGCTATTTGGGGGCCATGTTTAGCCAGGGGCTGTTTGGTGGGGTGGGGCGGGGGCGGGGGCGGGGCATGGGAGGGGGGTATGGTTTCTGTTCCAGGCGTTTATTGCTTTCTTTGGCTTGCCGATTTATGTCGTCTATAGTTTCTCTGCGCACGCACGAATAGCCTTGTCCAGTAGTCTTTAGAACGGGCATAGCACTTTCTTGTCACCTGTAATTGAGATGTATCATCTTTCTCCTCTGCCTCCCCGCCCCCCTCTTGCCCCTCACCCCCCACCCCCAGCTTAAAGCTTATCGTAAACGACCTTGCTTTTAGCCCCCCCCCCTCTCACCTCACCTACCCTCCCCCCTTCCCCCAAGGCTAATAATGGCGGTTATGCTTTTTTTTTTTTAAACACTTGTTTTATTTTCTCCTTGTTTTGGGCACGGCGGTTTTGTTCCTTGATTGGATTGGATTTATGATTATGTCTTTTATTCGATCGTTTGTTTGTGTTATTTGAAGTTATTTTTTTTTTTATTTAACTTTTTACTCACACACGTTATGAAAATGCATGGCGCACCTTACTACCAGAATGTCTATGCATGAATATTATATATATATATATATATATATATATATATATATATATATATATATATATATATATATATATATATATATTTATATTTTTATATATGTATTCACATATTCATATTTATATATATAAGGTAAAATGAAGAATAGTGAGTGTTAATCTAGAAAATAAGAAACACTATATATAGCAGATAGAGCGGGACTTCGGAATAATAACTTAGATGCTAATGATGATAATGATAATGATAAATGTAATAATGGTAAAGCAGTGATGACAATAACGATAAGATATTGCTTAAGATAACAATGAGAACAAGAAAATGGGAAGAGAAAATTAAAGAAACAGAAAGGGGCAATAGAGTTTAGACCATTAAGATTATGCTGGAAAGGAGCTTATAGTGATAAGAATTTGGATGCTGACACGTAACTGTTGATGAACAATGATAATCATATATATATATATATATATATATATATATATATATATATATATATATATGTATATATATGTATATGTATATATATATATATATATATATATATATATATATATATATATATTATGTATGAAAATATGTGTACACACACACTCACACACACACACGCACACACACACACACACACACACACACACACACACCACACACACTCACACACACACACACACACACACACACACACACACACACACACACACACACACACACACACACACACACACGCACACACACACACACACACACACACATATATGTGTGTGTGTGTATGCAATGATAATGACAATAGTTCTAAAAGTAATATTAGTGATGATAAAGATAAAAATGATGAGAATGATAATGAAAATAATTACAAATATAATGAATTTAACAATGACACTGCCACCATCACTCCTACCACCAATAACAATGCTCCCAACAACGATCATGATGTCAATCAGAACCTTCCCATTTTAACCAACAATATAAAACAGCAAAAACAAAGAAAAAAAGAAAGAAAGAAAGAAAGAAAGAAAGAAAGAACTAATCAATGACGCTGCACTACCCCAACAACGGGTATATTACCCCCTCCCCCCCCCCCCTGGTGGCAAAGCGGTAGCGAGTTTCATGCCCGGGAGAAAACGCACACGGGGATCAACCGGGATCTGCAGCTGGTAAGCTCCCACGGACTAGCTGCTGTTTTCGCGTTGGGTGGAAGCTCTGTGCCCACGTGTATGGGGGTGGGGGTACTGGGGTGGGGTAGGGAGGGATGGGTACGGGAGGGATTTGTTGATTAGGAGTGGGGGGATAAGGAGGGAGTGATAGCGTGGTAGGAGATGGGGAGAGGGAAGGTAGTTTTCTGTGTGTGTGAGTGTGTGTCTGTATATATATATATATATATATATATATATATATATATATATATATATATGTATATATATATATATATATATATATATATATATATTATATATATATATATATATATATATATATATATATACATATATATACACACATATACTGTATAAGTATAGGCATTTCACTACCTCGATAGTGTTATTAATTTGTATTCTTAAGGAAATTCATTTCACTGCGAAGTCTCTCTAATGGAATACCGTGTCTGTGGAGACCCCCTCGCTTCCTTTCCCGATGCTAACTCCTTCTGTGTCTCCTGCAGGGACGACGGCGGATCTGACGGCCTGTTGCTCGGCCAGTGACGGAGTCGGGGGGAGCAGCGCGGCCCTGTGCCCCCCTGGGTGCGCCCCCCGGCTCCCGTGCCCGCCCCCCCACTGCTCCCCGGCGGTGGCGCGTGTGTCCTGGCGGTGCTGGACGACTTCCACTGCCGCTCCGCCCGACCCGCCCCGCGCGCCGCCCGCAGCCTCTCCAGCGACGGGCGTGAGGCCCCGGGCGCGGCCTCGCACGGCGGGGCGGGGGCGCTGTCCCCCTTCCACCATCCCCACGACATCTTCCAGGACCTTCGGCGCCAGCAGCAGCAGCACTTCCTCCAGTCATACCAACAGCACCTGCACCCGATGGACGACACGACCTCGGAGTCGTCCTACGACAGCGCCTCCGACTACCACCTGTACGAGGAGATCCTGTACGAGGCCACCACGGCCTCGAAGCCTCCGCAGGCTGTCCCTCCGCCTCTGCCGGCTCGGCCTCCGCACCTCTTTCGCGGCGGCCAGCAGCCCCTGGACACGCACCCCCCGGCGCAGCCCCACAAGCAGCAGCAGGAGCAGCCGCGGCCTCAGCAGCCCTTGCCTCCCTCCTCCTCCTCCTCGCAGCGACCGCAGCAGCAGCAGCCCCAACAAGAAGTACAAACCCAGCAGAAGCAGGCGGCCAGTCACCCGGTGTCCCCGAAGCACGTAGACGGCCCGACGCAGCAGCCGTCGGCGCAGAGTCCCGGCGCCGCCAAGCCCGCGCCGCCCCCCAAGCCCCCGAAGCCAGCGCGGCCGGCGGGCCCGGCTGCCGCAGGGAAGCCGGTGCCGCCGCCGAAGCCCCCGTCGGCGGCGCTCCCCTCGCCCGCCATCGCCGTCACGCCGCCGGCCCCCTCCGGCGCCTCGCAGCCGCAGGCCAAGGCCGCCAGCGGCAAGTCGCCCCCGCAGGCCGCGAAGGACAAGCCGGGGCAGAAGGAGCAGGAGCAGCAGAAGGGCGGCGAGGGCGCAGCCGCCCTCAAGCCTCCCACCAACAAGCCCAAGCAGAGGAGCAACCTGTACTCCATCTTCCGCGACCGCGACCACCGCCGCTGCCTCTCGGCCTCCCTCCAGCAGGAGTACCACCAGCAGGACTATCACGCGGACGCGCAGCCCCCGCACCCCGCCTCCGCCCCCGCCACGTGCGCCTCCCTGGCCGCGGCTGACGACGACTACGGCTTCAAGGTGGTGCCCCACGTGGTCTAAGCTGCCTCCGCCGCCGCTCCTCCTCCCGGCGGGTCAAGTCTCGAGACGCTTCTCATGATGTCCTGGGCGTCTCGCAATCAAGTTCCTCCCCTGTCGATCCCCCTCGTCAATGATGTGGAAGCGAGTGATTAGATCGGTGATTCTAAGCCCTCTCGCGGTTGGCCAGGAGCGGCTTGCGTGCGTAGGACTCGCGCAAGTCCTCCTGGGGCCAACGCGCTCATGTTCACTGCCTAGGACCTCTGGCCGTACAAGTGTCTCTACCATGGTGATTCCTAGTGACTTAGACTAGTACCTCACTTGTCTCCCAATCATTAAGGTGCTTACGAATAATGTTACTCATGGATTCCGAAAAGAAAAAAAAAAGATGTTAAACCCCGTGTACCATATTTATCTCTTGATGTCAGAGTGAATGTGTGTTTTATCAGTTTTTTGTTCAGCTCGAGCGGCTTGCTCAAGACTTGCCAAGCTATCTGTAGCGACTTCGTTGTAGTCAAGTTGAAGTCTCTAAAAATAATTAAATGGATTTTAGTGCATCAAAGAGAATGACACTTTGTCGAGTGCATTGTTATGTTATAATTCGCCACTCAGAAAAAAAAACGCTTATACGAAAAGCCAGACAGTGAAATAAAAACGAGAAAAAATAAGAATATAAAATCGAAAACAAAAGAAAGAGAAGATGATTCATAATTTCCACTCGCAACCCCCCACCCCCCAAAAAAAATCACCCCACTAGGCCAAGGAAGTGGTTGGATCAGAACTTCAGGTGTTCACTCAGGTTCGCAAATTAAACCGCCCTCAACAACGGGGGAGGGAGGAAAGCTTCAAGTACCGACATCTAGAATCCCTGGGGAAGCAGACAGAAAAAAAGAAAGAAAGAAAGAAAGAAAAAGAAAAAACACGGACCTGGAATATAAACAGAACGAACGTGTCGGCAAACTCCGCGTGAGAAAAGAAAACAATGAAAAATTGTTTCCAAACTAGCGACGTGCGAAGTCTTATGTATTTAATTTGTGTTTGTAAACGTCGGCGACAGCGAAGTAAACACGAAAGAGAGAGAGAGAGAGAGAGAGAGAGAGAGAGAGAGAGAGAGAGAGAGAGAGAGAGAGAGAGAGAGAGAGAGAGAGAGAGAGAGAGAGAGAGAATAGCGCCGACCATCCAGTCCCGCTATAGAGCAAAACTGTTTCTACTAAATATCGACTCACAGGATTACAAACTTGAAGCTCATTGAGAAACAGGGCTTCTCCTCTCTTCACTAATGAGACGGTGTAAAATGGAGAAGGAGGATGAACGTAACAAAAATGTGTAATAGGTATAGATAAGAGATAATGTTAAACCCTTTAAGGACCGAAATCATATTCTAGTGACCAGTACCATCCCTTCCCCTTAAGTCTTAAGCTTACTCCCCCCTCCCCTGTAGACTACACCTCCTCAAGACCTGGCGAGGAATACTCAAGAGCGACCTGCTACACCCCCCCCCTTTCCCCCCCTTCCCCACCTGTACCCTGACTGCCCCTTCGACCCGCCACGACACCTTGGACAAACACCGTATGGAGTTTACCGAGACCTGCCTGCTGTTGACACGGTGCTGGGTCCTTGTATTGACAGCGTGTATGTGTTTATGTTGACACTGGGGCCTTACCTTCTCCCTCCTCCCTCCTCCCCTCCCTCAGTCCGCCCCTTCTGTCACGCCTGACTGCTGACGCCCCCGTCTGCGTCAACAGCGACTGTAACCAAGTGTTTTACAGGAGCTTGTAATGCATGTCCAGTTTGTGGGTTCGCTCGGCCTCCTCGCATCTGTCGGGGAATGAGTGTGTTTCTTTCATTTTCTTGTTTCCCTTCGGCCATTTTTTCTCGGGTATTTTTTTCTGTTTTTTTTGTATCTTTTTTTTGGTCTCATTTCCATCAACTCGGCCTCTTCTTCCTCCTCCTCCTCCTCCTCCTCCTCCTCCTCCTCCTCCTTCTCCTCCTCCTCCTCCTCCTCCTCCTCCTCCTCCTCCTCCCTTTGTTCCGACCTTCTACGACAAAGAATGGGTATATATATATATTTTTTTTTCATTTTATCTTCACTTTTAATGACCGTTTTTTTAGAGTAAACAAACCGTGAATGAAACCACGATGCCTTGTTTTTATTCTTTTGGTCTTTCTTAGTCCATGTTTTTTCTCGTTTTTTGAGTAAATAACCGTATTCTTTATGTGAGAATAAGGCTGTATTTGAAGTAAATGACCGAGCGCAGGAAATATTCTGAGGAAATTTATTTTTCCTCTGAATTATTATCAATATCATCTTCGTCTTCCTTTTCTTCATCATCATCTTCGTCTTCGTCTTCGTCTTCGTCTTCGTCTTCGTCTTCGTCTTCGTCTTCGTCTTCGTCTTCGTCTTCGTCTTCGTCTTCGTCTTCGTCTTCATCATCATCATCATCATCATCATCATCATCATCATCATCATCATCATCATCATCATCATCATCATCATCATCATCATCATCATCATCATCACCAAATCAGCATTTTTATTTTTATGATTACCATTATCTTTTTATAATTTTTATTGTTGTTTTCATTATTATTAATATTAGTGTCATTATTATTATTATTATTATTATTATTATTATTATTATTATTATTATTATTATTATTATTATTATTATTATTATTACTATTATTATTATTGTTGTTATCAATATTATTGTGAATATGGCTATTACTAATACTATCACTATCACTATCACTAATACTATACATCATCATTATTATTGTGAACATCGCCATTATCATTATCATTATCACCACTATTAATCATAATGGCTATAGTTATCAATATCACACTCGAACCCCAGTTGCCAGGCGAGGGTTTCTGAGATAAACGAAATTTTCTCCGCAGTGCGACTTGAACGCCAAGGTCACGCACTTGTGCTTGACTCGATTTCGCATCTGTGTTTCTGTCTGTCTGTCTGTCTGTCTGTCTCTGTCTCTGTCTCTGTCTCTGTCTCTGTCTCTGTCTCTATCTCTGTCTCTCTCTCTCTCTCTCTCTCTCCTCTCTCTCTCTCTCTCTCTCTCTCTCTCTCTCTCTCTCTCTCTCTTTCTCAAATACACCGTCACCACCATCACCACCATCACCCCCACCCCCGCCAACCTCCCCACCACTCCCACCATCACGCCCACCATCACCATCACCCCCACCACCACCACAACCCCCACCATCACCACCACCACCCCCACCACCACCCCCATCACCATTATGTATTCCTCCCTCACTTCTCTCTCTTTTTTGTTTATCATATGTTAACAGGTCGTTTGACTTCCCAGAATATTTGGGTAAGTGATTAAACGATAGTGATTTGGCAATTAATCAAGCGACTGGCTGAGAACCCAGGCTTCGGCCGGTGATTAACTGATCAGATACTGCAGACAGACCTGCGCTTAGGGATTAGAATCTTCCTTTATCGGAGGGTAAATTCGCCCTTGCTGACAGGGATAGGAGTAAAGTGACCTGCTCGGGTCGTGCTAGGTCGGGTTTCCAGGTCGCGGTCTGCCGAGCCTTCGTAAACACGCTGTGATGGATAAGGTAAAGGTCAGTTTTTCGGGATAAAGTTCGCGTGACTAACGACCGTATGGACGGACATTAAATACGGCGAAACGACCCACGCTGTAAATGTAATTTCAAGCCTTCATGCATGCATACATACATACGGATACACGTACATACATGCATCATACTTACATACATGCATAAGCCTACATGCATGCATACATACATACGGATACACGTACATACATGCAACATACTTACATACATGCATATATATATATATATATGTGTGTGTGTGTGTGTGTGTGTGTGTGTGTGTGTGTGTGTGTGTGTGTGTGTGTGTGTGTGTGTGTGTGTGTGTGTGTGTGTGTGTGTGTAAGTAAGTAAGTAAGTAAGTGAGTGATACCTCTGCAAATGTAATTGCTTCTGTCTCCTGTGTGCTAGATAATAATGAGACATTTATATTCTCGAAATCTTTTAAAAAGAGTTCTAAATCTTGTCTCCACAATACCAAGCCAACAGTGCTAACCCACTCGGTCTTATAAGAGCGAAAAACTGCACATATTCGACAAAAATGTGTACCCTATTGTTCAAGTGGAGAATGACGTATTTTTTTTCTCTCTTTCTTTCTTTAACCCACGTTGTTTGAAGGACAGATCTTTCTTCTTCGGCAGAAAATATTTTCTCTAAAGCCTTTGCAGGAGAGACAAGATAGCATCGAAGACACCGGGGCAGATAAAACAAAATTTTATTGTCGGTGACACTTTGTGATCTTTTCGTGGGTGTTTAAAGTCGCTCTCTCTCTCGAGATCTAATGTACATGGAGAGAGAGAGAGAGAGAGAGAGAGAGAGAGAGAGAGAGAGAGAGAGAGAGAGAGAGAGAGAGAGAGAGAGAGAGAGAGAGAGAGAGAGGGAGGGAGGGGAGGGGGAGGGAGGGAGGGAGGGAGGGAGGGAGGGAGAGAGAGAGAGAGAGAGAGGAGAGAGAGAGAGAGAGAGAGAGAGAGAGAGAGAGAGAGAGAGAGAGAGAGAGAGAAAA
>NC_051401.1:8580341-8582841 GCF_015228065.2 Penaeus monodon
ACATGCACAGCCAAGATGGTTCAACAATGCAGAAGGAATGCAGAAAACCCTGCTTGGCAAAATAGCTTATGCATGGACGCCTGAGGTGAGAGAGAAGAGAGAGAGAGAGAGAGAGAGAGAGAGAGAGAGAGAGAGAGAGAGAGAGAGAGAGAGAGAGAGAGAGAGAAAGAGAGAGAGAGAGAGAGAAAGAGAGAAGGAGGGAGGGAGGCAGGAGAGGGAGAGAGATGGAAAAAGATAGATAGAGATAGATAGATAGAGAGAGACCGAGAGAGGAGGAGACTGGAGGTGTCACTCGCTCGCCGGTCAGGTCACCCTTACCTGTTGTGGTCGTTTGTGTGTGTGTGTGCGTGTGTGTTTGTTATGAGGGTGTGTGTACAAATATCAGGCGTGTGTGCATACATATTCAGTCTCTGTAGATATTTTTAGGTGTCTGACTATATCTCTGTATGGTTATACATATCTATCTACCTAACAATCTGTCTATATACTTATCAATCTTTTTATCTGTCTATCTATCTATCTATATATCTACATATCAGTGTTCCTATCTATCTACCTATTTATCTATCTGCCTATCTATCTTCTTATCTATCCACCAATCTCTCTATCAATCTAATTATCTATCCCTCTACACATCTATCTATCCTACTTATCATAGCGTGCAGTATTCAATACAACACTCTTTCCTGTTTTTATCATCTAAATTCACTTCCTTTCTTTCTTGTTTTTAACAAACATCTTCTCACACCATTCTCCTTTGCCCCCTGTTTAGCCACGCCCCTTCCTCTTCTGTTATCTTCTTGTCCTTTCACTCTTATATCCTTCTTTGTGAAATTCTTGGCGGGTTTAGGTCATGTTTGCCTTCCTTTGTTCTCGTGTGTGTGTGTGTGTGTGTGTGTATGTGTGTGTGTGTGTGTGTGCGTGTGTGTGTGTGTGTGTGTGTGTCTTTGTTTCTGGGTGTCTTCTATGAACGTGTCTGTCTTTCTGTTTGTCTTTCCATGTGTGTCTGCCTCTCTGTCTGCCTGTCTGCCTCTGTTTCCCTCCTCCTCCCCCTCCTTCTCTCTCTCTCTCTGTTTCTCTGTCTGTCTGTCTGTCTGTCTGTCTGTCTGTCTGTCTGTCTGTCTCTCTCTCTCTCTCTCTGTTTGTGTAAATGCGTCTACATGCACAGAACACTGTACATAACACCTCTCTATATGCTACCTACCTTAAATTTAATCTTTTCTCACTTTATCAGCACACAGTTCTGAGTTCAGAAATGTAATAAGAATGAACAATGTAATTAATGAGAATAGTTCACCAACCTCGTTTATTAAGAGTCACGTGTCATGGCATTCCACTGCAGTTGCACGCATACCTCACTAAATTATGACATCTGCTTCTTCTCAACACACAAGCACGTTTACTGCTATCATTATTTTAGCCATCAGTGCATCAATAAAATCATTATTGTTGTTTTTGCTGTTATTGGTGTTATCGCTGCTAATATCATCATTACTTTTACTACTATGACTATTACTATTACTACTACTACAACTGTTACTGCTACTACTACTTCTGTTACTACTACCTCTACTACTACTACTACTACTATTACTCTATTATTGCTACTACTGTTGCTGCTACTGTTACTCTTTCTTTTACTTTATTGTTACTGCTACTACTACTACTACTACTACTACTACAGTTACTATACTACTGATGCTGCTGTTTCTGCTATTGCTACTAGTAGTACTGCAACTACAACGTAATAATGATAGGAATGGTAATAATAAAATTACCTATGTTCCATATTGTTAATATCATTATTATAATTAATTATATTATTCGTTATTATTATTATTATTATCAATATTATTATTACCAATATTATCATTACTATTATTATTATTATTATTATTATTATTATTATTATTTTATTATCATAATTATCATCATTATTATAATTCTTACTATCATTTTTTTATTACTATTATTATTTTATTATATTATTATCATCGTTATCATCATCATCATTATGATTATGATCACATCATCATTGCAGTTATCATTATCATGGAGTATTTTAGTTATCCTGCGCAGTTGCCGCTACCAAATCTGAAGGAATATTAGCGGCAAGAATAGGAGAAATAATGATAATATAAGGAAAATGAAACTGATAACGAAATATAATATTAAACTAATGAAAAATTAAATAATAATAATACGAATTAAGGAGAGAAACATGAACAGATAATCTCTGTCTCTGTCTGTCTGTCTGTCTCTCTTTCTATCTATCTCAATCTCTCTCATTCTCTTCCTCTTTCTCCCTCCTCCCCTCCTTCCCTCAACATTTCCCCTACTCTCTCACCCATTAACCCCTCTCCCTCCCCCCCTCTCTCTCTTACTCTCTTTTACTCTCTCTTTCTCATTTTCTCTCCCTCCGCTCCCAAGTCCCATCTCTTTCTCTCTCTCTCTCTCCCCCAAGAAACTTCACCGCCGGAGGTCATTTATGAAAATGACT
>NC_051401.1:8585341-8587841 GCF_015228065.2 Penaeus monodon
AGAGAGAGAAAGAGAGAGAGAGAGAGAGAGAGAGAGAGAACAGCTCTCTTTTTTCTGTATATATATATATATATATATATATATATATATATATATATATATATATATGTGTGTGTGTGTGTGTGTGTGTGTGTGTGTGTGGTGTGTGTGTGTGTGTGTGTGTGTGTGTGTGTGTGTGTGTGTGTGTGTGTGTGTGTGTGTATGTATGCATTAAATATATGTACGTGTGTGTGTGTGTGTGTGTGTGTGTGTGTGTGTGTGTGTGTGTGTCTTATGGCAGAAATAAGGTCAACGCTTCGAGATTTATGTAAATCCCCCCACCCCCTTTACTTCTCGGAGTTGAGTGAAAGGGAGAAGTTCTAAAATTCAGAGAAATATGAGAGATTGAGCGATGGGTCTCTATAGATGAATATGTAAACGCTTGTACTGTACATGGATGAGAGAGAGGGGGGGGGGAGGGAGGGAGGGAGAATAGAGAGGGAGAAAGAGGGGTGGAGGGACAGACGGAGAGAGAGAGAGAGAGAGAGAGAGAGAGAGAGAGAGAGAGAGAGAGAGAGAGAGAGAGAGAGAGAGAGAGAGAGAGAGAAAGAAGAAACGGAAGAGCGACGGATGCATACCAACATGCATAAACACGTACAGAAATACATGCACACTCACACTCATATATTACATGCAAATATTCATATAAACGAATACTTTTAGGCACACAGGTATATATACACAAAGATACTCATACATACCGTTGAACACATGCTGTTTGAATAAAATAATTAAGACCTACTATCTGCATCCCAAACATGTTCGATTTAATCACTGTCTTCTAATCAGTGATGTTGAGCAAATGGTAAAACTTCATTCGCTTTAAAAAAAATCTGGTTTCAATTTGACATTTTTCTATCTCCATGATCGTTGTATTTCAAATATTCATTGATAGATATATACTTATATGCACGTTCTTTGTTCCTACTGCATACACCTAAGTAAAATTTTAAAATCAGTAATAAAAAAACAAGAGGAAATCAGATAGAAAAAAAGGTAGATTATAAGGAAGCTCAAGCCAAAACAACGCAAGTTAGACGTGGTTTCGAACAGTTCTTGACAAGAGAGCGCGGGCCTCCCAGTAAGGTTACAGGGACGCCGGGGCTATAAAAAAAATGACCGATTGTCATAACCGGGTTTTAAAGGGGTGAAAGAAGAAGAAGAGAGAAAGAGAGGGAGAGAGAGAGGTGGAGGGGAGGGGAAGGGGGAGAGGCGGAGGAAGGGGAGAGAGGAGAAGGAATGGGAGGAATAGGGAGGGGGGAGAAGAGAGGAAGGGGAGGAATAGGAAGAAAGGGTGAGAGGAGAGGAGGAAGGAATAGGTGGAGGAGGAGAAAGGGAGAGGAGGAACAGGAGGAGGAGGGGGAAGAGAAGGAGGAGTGGGAGGGGAGGGAGAGAGTATGGAGGAAGGGAGAGGAGGAGAAAGGAATGAGACAGGTATGAAGGAAACGAAGAGAAGGAGTGGAGAGGGGAAGAGGAGGCGGAGGGAGAGATAAGTGGGTGAGAGGGAGAGAAGAGGGGATAGGAGAAGAGGAGAGGGGATAGGAGAAGGATAGAAGGCGGGGAAGGGAAGGAGACGAAGAGTGTGTGCTTGATCTTAATTTCTTTTTGTTTCTTTATGACCTGATTCACTGAGTACAAGACGTCTTTTCGTAACTTCAATTTTCTTTTACGTGATTTTCATTTTCTTGTTTCTTTTCTCTTTCTTTCTGCCATTTCTTTCGCTCTCTTTTTCTCCCCCTTTCATTAAAAAAAATTCTTTTCTTTTTCTTTTTCCTTTCTTTCTTTTAAGTAAAACAAAACAAGTAAAAAGATGGAGAATCAGATATGATAGAAGAGGAGAATAATCAAGAAAACAAGAATCTAAACAAAGAAGAAGATAATCAAGAATGTAAATAAAGAGAAAAATAAGAAGAGAGAAATCAATTAAGAAAAGAAGAAAATTATTAAAAAATAGAATGCAAAACAAACAAACAAACAAGGAAATGAGATAAGAGTGACAAAAAAATAGAGAAATTAAGGAAACGGTTATATTCATAATAACATAAAGGAAAACAAAAGAAATATACAAAGCGCAATAAAAAAAAAAAAGGAATTTGGGGAATGTCCAAGAAAATAAACAAAATGATGAACAGACAAGGAAATAATGATGATAAAAAAGACAACAGAATAATGATAGATAAGAATTAAGTAGGAGAAAAACAAGAAAACAAAGAAAAGGTAAATGGAAACCCGCAAGGAGACAGAGACGACATTCAAACAGGAAGTTCAGCAGACGTTAAAAAAAAAAAAAAAAAAAAAAAAAAAAAACAAGAAGAGGAAAAATAAAAATAAAACGGAAATTTTGGAAATGCTTTAGGGAAATTTTTTATGACGTCACAAAGAAGGCTTTGTTCCCATCCTTTTTCGCAGAACGGAGAATGAGACAATTGATAAAGATGTACGAAGGATAGACGAAAAAAAA
>NC_051401.1:8595341-8597841 GCF_015228065.2 Penaeus monodon
GAGGCGAGAAGAGAGAGAGAGAGAGAGAGAGAGAGAAAAGAGAGAGAGAGAGAGAGAGAGAGAGGTAGATCCGTTTTCCTTTTTCGTGTTTTCTTGTGAATTTATTTGTTTTCTTGTGAATGTGTTTGTCTTCTTTATTTATGCGCTGCTTTTACTATTATTTTCTTGTTTGATCACTCTTCTTGTTCCATTTTTAAAACTTTTTTTTCTCTTACTTGTTTCAACATATTTTTAAATTCTTCTTTACTTTCCCTTTCGCTTCCTTCCAATCTTCGGGCCTTATATTATTTTTTCTGTGCGTTCTCCTGTCTCCCTCTCTCTCTACTGCCATCTACTTTCTCTCCCCCCCCTCTCCTCTCCTCTCTCTCTCTCTCCTCTCTCTCCTCGGGCTATCTATCTATCTATCTATCTATCTATCTATCATCTATCTAAATATCTATCATCTTCTATCTACTACATCACTATCTATCATTATATAAAATGATAATATAAAATAATATATAGATAAATAAAAAGTATATATAATAATATATTTTTGTTTTTTTTTTTTTTTTTTTTTTTTTTCTCTCCTCTCCTCCTCTCTCTCTCGCTCAAGGCAGCTATTTCCCCCCTCCTCCTCCCGCTCTCCCTCTCCCCCCCTCTCCCTCTCCCTTCCCCTCTTCCCCATCCCTCCCCCATTCATCCATTCTTCCTCCCCTTCTCCCTATCCTTTCTTCCCCCCCCCTCCCCCCAACCCTCCTCGTCACCTACGTTCCCTTCTCCCTCCCCTCTCCCTCTCCTCTCCCTCCCCTCTCCCTCTCTTCCCTCTTTCCCCCTCCCCTCTCCCTATCCTTTCCCTCCCCCTCCCCTTTCCCCCACACCCCCCTCTCATCACCCTCCCCCATCCCTCTCCTACTCCCTCCTCCCCCTCCTTCCCCCCCACCCCCCTCCTACTCCCTCCTCCCCCTCCTTCTCCCTCCTCCCCCTCCTCCCCACCGTGTCCTGTGGGTCGGACATCCTCGGGGAGGGTGGGGAAGGAGGTAGGGGGGGGAGGGACCGAAGGAATCTGTGGCGGTGATTCCTGTAATTTGTTCAGATACCAAGGGGGATTCTGTGAGAGGAGGGGGGTAGGGGATGGAGAGAGAGGGAGAGGAGGAGAAGGAGAAGGAGAGAGAGGGAGAGGAGGAGAAGGAGAAGGAGAGAGAGGGAGAGGAGGAGAAGGAAAGGAGAGAGAGGGAGAGGAGGAGAAGGAGATAGAGAGAGAGGAGAGGAGGAGAAAGAGAAGAGGAGAGAGAGGGAGAGGAGGAGAAGGAGAAGGAGAGAGAGGGAGAGGAGGAGAAGGAGAAGGAGAGAGAGGGAGAAAGGAGGAGAAGGAGAAGGAGAGAGAGGGAGAGGAGAAGAAGGAGCAGGAGAAAAGAGGGAGTGGAGAAGAAAGAGAATGAGAGAGAGGAAGTGGAGAAGAAGGAGAAGGAGAAAAGAAGGAGTGGAGAAGAAAGAAAATGACAGAGACGGAGTGAGAAGGAGGAGGAAGAGAGAGAAAGAGGGAGTGGAAAGAGGGGAGAGAGGAGAAGAAGGAGAAGGAGAGAGAGGAAAGAAAGGAGAAAGAGGGAGAAAGAAAGAGGGGAGAAGAAGGAGAGGGAGAGAGAGGAAAGAGAGGAGAAAGAGAGAGAAGGAGAGAGGGGGGAAGAAGGAAAAAGAGAGAGAGGAAATAGAGGAGAAAGAGGGAGAAGGACGGAGTGGATAAGGAGAGAGAAGAGAAAGAAGGAGAAGGAGAGTGGAGAAGAAGTAGAGGAGAAAAAGGAGGAGGAGAGAGGGAAAAAGAAGGAGAGGAAGAGAGGGAGAGAAAGAGAAGAGCAGAAGAGAAGAGAAGATGAAGAGGAGGAGAAGAGGAAGTGAGGGAAAGAAGAATAAAAAAAAAGTGAAAGAAAGAGAAAGAGGAAGAAGAGAAAAAGTCAAAGACAGAAAGAGAAGAGAAAGGGAAGAGAAGAAGAAAAAAGAGAAAGAAGAGAGGGTAAGAAGTGGGGGATAATGAAAGCGGTGATGATGGGGAAGGAGAAGAAGAGGGGAGATAGGAGAGAGAAGAAGAAAGAAAGGAAGAGGAATAAAGGTGATGAAGGGGAGTAGAGGGAAATATAGACAAATGGATAAAGAGGACAGAATGAAGAGGAAAGGAAACGAAGGATAAATAGAGGCAAACGAATTAAGGAATGGGAAGAAGGAGAGAGAAAAGAAAAAAGTAGAAAGAACAAGGGAAGAAGATAGGGAAAAAAGAAATGAAGAGAAATAGAAATAAAATAAGTGAGAAAAGGAGGTTAAGAAAGAGAACAAAGGAAGTGAAGAAAGGAGAAAGAATAGAGATGATGAAAATGAGGAATAATAAGAAGAAGACGAGAAAGAGGAATGAAAAAAGGAAGAAAAGAAAAGAAAAACAATAACCGCAAAGATGGTAGAACATAGAAGGATATATTGAAGAAAAAAAAAAGTTAAATTGACTTTTTTCTGTCAGACTTTCGTCTTGTTT
>NC_051401.1:8605341-8609252 GCF_015228065.2 Penaeus monodon
ATACATGTACAACTCCAACACACCACACCACACAAACACCAAACACCAAAACACACACACCCCCACAAACACCACACAAAATATATATCTATATATAACATATATATATATATATATATATATTATTATATTTTATATATATATATTTATATATATACATATATAATTTAATATATAATTATATAATTATATATTAATATTCCCATATTATATATATAATACATATATATAAAAACATAAATTTATATGTATTCATATATATATGTGCATACGCGTGGGGGGGGAAATGTCATCTGGTAAAAAAATAAAGAAGGGAAAAGGGGGGAAAGAAAAAAAATTGTCTGCGTACAGAAGACGAAAAAAGGAGAGAGAGAGAAAGAAATAAAAAGAGAGAAAGAGAGAGAGAAAAAAAGAAAAGTCCTTTTAAAAAGGAGAAAGAGGGATAAAATAGGCCGCGTCCCGAGGGGCAATGGGAAGGGGGAAGGTATGGCGGACTTGGACCCACGGGACAGGTAAATTGCAGTCTAGAGGGAGAGACCTTTAAATTGTTACGAATGGTTCCGAGAGAGATCTGAAAATGCTGGTGATTGAGATCGCCTGGAGAGCTGGTTGGAGGGGGAGAGGGTGGGGGGAGGAGGATTGGGGGGGGGAAAGGTTGGGGAAGGAAGAGAGGAGGGGGGGGGGGAGGAGGAGGGGAGGAAGGAGTAAGGGAGAGGAGAAGGAGGAGAGGAGACAATATAGGGGAAGATGAAGGGAAGAGAGGAGGAAGGGACGAGGAGGAGGAGGAGGAGGAGGAGGAGGAGGAAGGAACAAGGAGGAGGAGGAGGAAGGAACTAGGAGAAGGAGGAGAAGGAGGAGGAGAAGGAGGAGGAGGAGGAGGAGGCTTCGATTTGTGTCGTGGTTTATGGCAATCCTTTCAGAATCATGACCATAATGCAATTAAGATGCGGTGATAATAGCGACCGATAACTGTTATTAGGAAGATAAGCTTAAGGGAATAATAAGAAGGTTTTGAAGTGTGTGGATGCTGCAACGTTACCCTTTTTAGGACAGAAGGGAAAAGGATGCCAGAGGAACGGCTGTCGAGGGGGAGTTTGTTTGCTTGTGGTATGGCCTGTTTTTTTATGTGCTTGCTTTATTGTTGTTGTTGTTGTTGTTGTTGTTGTGTTGTTGTTTGTTAATGTTTTTGTTTTCGTGTTCGTGCTGTTTGTTTGTTCGTATGTATGTGTGTGTTATTTCTTTCTCATATCTTCGATTTTTTTTCTTTTTTTCTTTCTTAAATCTTTTCTTTCCGTTCTTCTTTCTTTGCCGATCTTCTCTTTTTTAACTCTCTCTTTCTCTCTCTCTCTCTCTCTCTCTCTCTCTCTCTCTCTCTCTCTCTCTCTCTTTCTTTCTTTCTTCATTCAATCATTTATTTATTAGTATAACGCATTTATTTACCTGTCCACATATTTATTCATTCAGTGGTTGTGGTTCGTATTTGCTTGTTTATTATTTCATTGTTTGTATCGGTGGTTGTTGTGTTTGTTTTGTAGCAGGTTATTCTTCTTTGTATTTTCTGTGGTGTGTTTGTATGTCCTTGTCTGTCTGTTTGTTTGTTAATTTTTGTTTGCTGTGGCCTAATTTTGCTTTCTGGAAATGCTGTCACGTGTTTATACTGCAATACTATTTTCCATTTTTGGATTTTCTTGTGGGTTCTGTTCTTTGTTATTGTTTTGTTTTTGTTTTGCTTTTATCGTTTCGTGTCGTGTTGTTTTTATTGGGTGCGTTTGATGTCGTGTGCTGATTGCGTAATGTGTTTGTGTGTTACGTAATGTGGTTATGAGTGATGAACTGACATGTGTGAGCGATGATTTATTATGTAGTGTAATGACGTAGCTGAGTGTTATGAGGCTCCAAGTTATACAAAACAATTATCCCAGTGTAAAAAAAAAAAAAAAAAAAAAAAAAAAAAAAAAAAAAAAAAAAAAAAAAAAAATAAATATATATATATATATATATATATATATATATATATATATATATATATATATATATATATATATATATATATATATATATATATAAAATTCAAAACTATGGTTAACGAACAAATTTTCTTTACAGTAGTAGTATTAACAGTAGTAGGAACATTAGGGATAGTAATAGCAGTGGTAGTAATAGCATCAGAGTAGTAGTAGTAGTAGTACCAGCAGAGACAGCACCAGTAGCAATAAAAATAGGAATGGTAGTAGTAATAGCATAGGAATAGTAATAGCAGTAGCAGCAGGTCCAGCATTAGGAGCATTAGAAGTAGTAGTAATAGTAGTAGTAGTAACGGAAGCAGTAATAGTAGCAATAATAGCATAGGTGTGGTAATAGCAGCAGTAGCAGCAGGGACAGCAGTAGGAGTATTAAAATTAATAATAGTAGTAAGTAATAACCATAGGAATATTAAAACAGTAGCAGCAGGAGTATTAAAAGTAGTAATGGTAGTAAAAAATAGCATAGGAATAGTTAAAAAAAAAAAAAAAACAGTAGCAGCAGCATTAGAAGTACTAGTAGCAATAGCAAGAGTAGAAAATGAAAATAGGAGAAGGAAAATAAATATAAGACTCCACACAAGGAACATGATTTCATTATCAAAGCAATGCCCACTCTGCCTCCTGTTACACCTGCGTTACATTGATTAAAGGTGCAATTTGGCTTTAGATCTAATTAATCACCATCACCTACAGTTGCAGCCTGTTCACCAAAGAAGGGATAATGAACTTGAATGAACATTTATAACAAGACGGACGATTTCCATAATTAAGTTAGTGAGCTATCAGAACATGGGTTTGCTTGGAAGACATATGATAAGAATCACGGCAATCAGAGAGAGAGAGAGAGAGAGAGAGAGAGAATGAGAAAGATCGAGAAACAGAGAAAGGAAAAAGAGACAGAAAATAGAAAGAAAAAGATAGGAAAAAAATAACCAAAAATACGAGACAGTTATCCAGACACAAACAGGACAGATCGAGAAAACGAGAAAACGAGAGGACGAGAGAACGAAGGAACAAAAGAACGAGATAACGAGAAAACGAAGGAACGAAAGAATGAGAGAACTAGAGAATGAGAGAACTAGAGAATGAGAGAACAAGAACACGAGAAAACGAAAGAACGAAAGAAAAAGGGGACGAAAGAACGAGAAAATAAGAACACGAGAAAACGAAAAAAAGAGAACAAGAGAACAAGGAAACGAAAGAACGAAAGAACAAGAACACGAGAAAGTGAGAGAACAAGAGAACGAGAAAACAAGAACACGACAAAACGAAAGAACAAGAACGCGAGAGAACGAAAGAACAAGAACACGACAAAACGAAAGGACAAGAACGCGAGAGAACGAAAGAACGAGAGAACGAAAGAACAAGAACGCGAGAGAACGAAAAAACGGAAAAACGAAAGAACGAGAGAACAAGAACACGACAAAACGAAAGAACAAGAACACGACAAAACGAAAGAGCAAGAACGCGAGAGAACGAGAGAACGAGAGAGGGAGAAGTAAAATCCTCGCAGCCCGAACGGAAAAGGTGGTGACCCTTAACAGAACCAGCTTTAGCGCACCTGCACAAGGTTCGCCTACACGAAACCTCTTGTCATATCACGGCGAACCATGTCAAACCACTCTTTCACAAATTACTCACTATTCTGTCTATGTTGGCTCATGTTGGGGTATGTCGTGCCTGTGCCGGAATATTCCTGAGGGAGGTTAAAATAGGAGGAGGAGGAGGAGGGGGAGGGGGGGAATACTCTGATGGATATTGTATGGAGGGGAATAGAGCAAATGCGTATGTTATGTAATATTTTTTCAAGATAGATAGATAGATAGAGAGAGACAGAGAGAGAGGGGGGGGTTTTTCAAGATAGATAGATAGATAGAGAGAGACAGA
>NC_051401.1:8611852-8629352 GCF_015228065.2 Penaeus monodon
TGTCTTTTCTGATAACTTACAGATTCTTTTAACCCTGCTCTTTCTAAAACGTCTTCATTAGTAACTCTTTCTGTCTATGAAATCCTGAGCATTCTCTGAGGAACCACATTTCTACTGATTTTAATCTTTTCTTTCATATTTTCATGACTTGTCCAAGCATCAACACCCATAAAGCAAAACTGACCACACATCTAACACTTTAACTTTGGTTTTATCTTCAAACTGGTCTGTCTTAAGAAAGCACTCATCTTGTTGAGACTTCTTTTGCATCCCAATCTTTTCTTTATTTCAGTTACACTTTCTTCCATCTGATGTTACAAAACTACCTAGTATGTGAAATTCTCAACATTCTTTATTTCTTCACCGCGTGCTACATACGCGCGCGGGCCGATGCGTGTGTGAATGGATGTACCACGCACTCGCATGCGGTGCTTGGTGTGGCACTTGCACTGATTTTAATGTAATAATATATATATAATATTTTAAAATATATATATATATATATATTATATAATATATACGATATCTATATATATTGTATATATGTGAGTGTGTGTGTGTGTACTGTGTGTGTTTGTGTGTGTCTGGTGTGGGTGTGGATGTTGTGGTGTGTGTGTGTGTGTATAGATATATATATTATATATAGAGGTATATATATATATATTTATATAGATAACTATATATATACACATCTACAATAATGTGTGTGTGTGAGGTGTGTGGTGTTGTGTGTGTGACAATGTGTGTGTGTGTGTGGTGGTGTGTGGTGTGCTGTTGGTTGTGTGTGTGTGTGTGTGTGTGTGGTGTGGTGTGTGTGTGGTGTGGTGTGTGTGGATACATCGATTTATCTATTTATGTATATATGAAAATAGTATACGCACACATACACAAAAACTCACAACACACCACCCACAACACACACACACATTAACTATATATATATATAATATAGATATTATAGATATATATATGTATATATTCTTAATGTATTGTATATATATATGTATATATATATATATATATATATATATATATATATATATATAGACTATATATAATATATAATATATATATAAATAATATATAATTCGAGTTTCAGCAGTGCGTTTGTGGGTGTGTGTGTGGTGTGGGTGTGTGTAGTGTGTGTGTGTGTGTGTGTGTGTGTGTGTGGGGGTGTGGTTGTGTGTGTAGTGTGTGTTGTGTGTGTTGTGTGTATATGTATGTATACATATTTAAACATATATATATATATATACTATAATATATATATCATCTATAGATATTAAACATATATATATATATAGTATATATATAATATAAGATAGATGTATGAATGTATGCAAACATGTATACTATATATATGTATAAAAGACATAACATACACGTAAAATGCATAACAGATATATCATAAGATAAGTATACATACATAGAGATACTAGTATAGCTATATATATATATATACATAGCCATATACATATTACATTATACAATATATATATAATATATATATATATATACTATATAATATATAGTAATATCTATATATTATATTATATATATATATATATATAGACAGACAGATAAAAGGGAGAAAAAAAAACTAATGATAAGTATGAGAGAGAGAGAGAGAGAGAGTTGAGAGAGATGAGAGAGAGAGAGAGAACGACCGTGAAAGAGAGAGAGAGTGAGAGAGAGGAGAGGGGGGAGAGAGAGAGAGAGAGAGAGGAAGAAGATACGAGAGAGGAGACGAGACAGAGACCGAGACAGATGAAAATAGAGAGAAAAAACAGAAAAAGAAACGGAAGGACAGAGAAATTAAAAGAAAAACGAAATGAAAAAAAAAAAGAGAAAAGCTGCGTGAGACCTGTACACCCAATAATTTGTCACCATATTCTTCCTCTTTTCTCTCTCTTTCCATCCTTCCACGCGGTTCTTCTCCCTCCCTTCTGCACCCTCCCTCCCTTCACCCTCCCTCCTGCATTTCCCTCCCTCCCTCCCTCCCTGACCCCTCCCCCTCTACCTCCTCCCCCTACCTCCCTCCCTACCAACCCCCTTCCCTACCACCCCCCTTCCTCCGTTTCCTAGAATTATCGACCCTTCATCGTTCCTTTTCTGGCCTCATGTTTATCACCTCTCTTGTTCTTCGTCCGCCCTCGGCCCCCCCCCTTGTTCGTAAATGTCCCCCCCGGGGTCCTTCAAGGCGGGTCGAGGACTTCTAGACTGGGTTGTCATTACGCTGGTCTCCTCCCCTCCTCCTCTTCATCTTCCTCGCCTATTCTTCCTACTTTCGTACACTTTTTTTAAAATCTTTTTTTTGCTTTTGGTTCTTTCTTTCTTTGTTCTTTTTTCTTTTTTATAGTTTTCTCTTTCTTTCTTTTTTTCTCTTTTTCTCTCTCTCTCTCTCTTTCTCTCTTTGCTTCCTCATTTTTCTGTGTGTGTATTTTGCTTCTTCTTCCTCTTCTTCTTCTTCTTCTTCTTCTTCCTGTTTTTCTTTCTTTTCTGGATATTTTGCTTCCTCTTCCCCTCTGCATTTCCTTTTTCTTCTTCCTCTTCCTCTTCCTCTTTGCATTTCCTTTTTCTTCTTCCTTCCCTTCTCGTATCTTCCTCTTTCTCTTTGTGTTATTTTGATTCCTCTTTCTCCGTGCCTCTTCTGTTCCTCCTTCTTTTCTGCATTTTCTGCTTCTCCTCTTCCTTGCATTCTTCTTCTTTCTCATTTGTGTATATTTTGCTTCCTCTGTCTCTGTGGTCTTCTTATTCCTCCTCTAACCATCCTTTTCTGCATCATTTAAACCTTCTTTAATTTTCGTCTTCTGTTTCTTTTTCCCTCTGTTTATTTTGACTCATCCTAATCTCCTCTCTTACATTTCTTTCCCTCTCCTTCTCCCTCCCTTCCATCTTCCTGTATATTCTTCCTCGTCTCTTCATATTTTTCCCTCGTCCTACTATTCTTCGTCTTCTCTCCTCTTTCCCTTCCCCTTTATCTCCTATCTTTTATCTGCTCCCGTCTTCCCTCTTTCATCCCTTTATAGTCCTCATACAATGAAGTTCAAATTAGCTCGCGGCATCTTCTCGATCTCTCTTTCTTCTCCTTGTTCTTTCGTGCCTTTGTATCATTTTTCGTGCGTTCATCGGTGGACGTTTCTTTTTCTACGCTCGGTTTGTATAGAGCCTTTCGATCGTATTTACCTGTCATCGGCCTGGTCACACATTTAGCTGTGTCTCTACGCACATTGCGAAAACATGCATATACGTTAACACAAACATGCGTGTGTGCGTTTATACATAAATATAAGAGTGTGTGTATATTGAAGATGTATATATGATATATATATTATATCATAGATAGATATATACATATATATTATATATATATGATAGATATAATAGATAGAATATACACACACACACACACACACACACCCAACACACACACACACAAACACACAACACACACACACACACACCCACACACACACACACATATTATATATATATTAGCTGATAGATATATATAAGATATATGATAGTATATTACACACACACACACACACACACACACAACACACACAACACACACACACATATATATATATATAGATAAGATTATATATATATATAATATATATAGGATATACTATATATATGTGTGGTGTCGTGTGTGTTTGTGTGTGTGTGGGTGTGTGTGTGTGTGGTGTGTGGTGTGTGTGTTTGTGTTGTGTGTGGTGTATGGTTATTATATATATATGATACATATATGTAATACATACATACACCACACACACACGCACACCCAACACACACCAAACACACACAACACACACACACGCACACACACACACACATACACACATATACTTATAGTATATAATATATTAATATATATATATATATATATATATAATCTATATATATTTATATATATATACATAAAATACATACGTGTGTGTATATCTATATATATATATCGTTTTATATATATATATAATATATATATATATATAATCCATAAACCATGTGTATATAAACAATTATATATACATACATCCATACATACATACATAAAATATATATATATATATATATATATATTATATATATATATCTATAAATAATATATATATGGTGTGTGTGTGTTGTGTGTGTGTGTGTGTGATGTGTGTGTGTGGTGTGTGGTGTGTGTGTGTGTGTGGATGTATGTATATACATATATGTATACATATATTATATATCAATGACACTACACAACACACACACACACACACACACACACACACACACACACACACACACACATATATATATTATAATATATATATATATATATATATATATATATATATAGTATATATAGATTATATATATATTATATATGGTGTGTGTGTGTGTGTGTGTGTGTGGGTGTGTGTCTGCTTGTGGGTGTGTGTGGTGTCTATATATATATACATATATATATATATAATATATATTATATATATAATAATATATATATAATATTAATATATGTCTGGTGTCGTGTGTGTTGTGTGTGTGAAAAACACTGAACACGGCCAGAGCTGAAACGAAGCAGAATGACACTCATTTCAGTCGGAATGGCGCCGGATATCCAGTCCTTAATATTAATAATTTTTTTTAGCGTGAAACGTTCCAGAGCTACACTGATTTTGGTCCTACATTCACATTAGCAACTGTTGTAGTTTGCAAATCTCTTTCATGCGTCTTTTTCAGGATAATTGTCACGTTGGCCTGTGGCCCCAAACCCAAATCACAAGCGGGGCGAAGATAACTATCCGGCGGATCTCGTGGCTTCCGTGCATAGTGTTTCCTCGATGGCGCTCTCGAAATCGGTGAGGAAAATCCATCATCTGCCTGCCTCGGCACCACGAGTTTGTAGCCATTCCTGCGATGAATGCGTTTCCCAGGGCAAAGTTGGGACATTAGATATGCACACACACCACACAACACACACACACACACACACACACACACACACACACCACACCACACACACACACACACATATATATATGATATAGGATTATAATATTATGACTATATCTGTTCTATATAGATAGAGAAGGATAGATATGTATGACTAGTGAATACTACATTATAGATATATATATATACTATATATAGTATGGAATATATATATATAGAGGTACGCTATATATATGTATATAGATGTTTAGAGATGACATTATATATAGATAGGTATAGATATGTATGTATCATATACTAGGTATATATATATATCTATATGGATAGATATATACAGATGGTAGAGATATTAGATATATGTATATAGATAGTATAAAGATATTATATATTAGAGATATAGATATAATATAGAAATATACACACACATGAATAGACAGACATACAGGAGATTATATCTATATATATTTTGATAATAAAATCTATATAGATTATGATATATATAGATACATATACATATATATATAGTAATATATACGATATATATATATATATATAGATATATATATATAAGATATATATATATTTATATATATATAACACACACATGAATAGACAATACATACATATAGAGATAAGATATATATAGATATAGATATAATATATACTAGATAATATATCTATAGATAATAATGTATGTATGTATATTTCATGGTGTGTGGTATGAGTAATATATATATTATTTCTATATATATATATATATATTATACAGATATATAGTATATATATTATATATATATAGATATAAAACACCACACATGAATTATACATACAGAAATATATATATAATAGATTATATATATATATAGATATAATATATATTACATTATATATATATATTATATATATATATATATATTATATAGTGTGTGTGTGTGTGTGTGTGTGCCTCCGAATGTGAATGACGCACCCTGAATAAAACAGTAAGAATCCAGGAAGGCAAATGAAGCATGACGTGGGCGTGTATGCCTGGGTGCCTATTCCCTCTGGAGGGAACAGGCACATGTGCTTTATATGTGAATGCACGCACGCCTGTGTGTGTCTACTTGAAATATGTGTGTGTGTGTGTATGTGTGTGTGTGTGTGTGTGTGTTTGTGTGTGTGTGTGCACGCCTGTGCATTGTGTGTGTATGTTGGTGAAAGAGAGAGAGAGAGAAAGGGAGGGTATATATGTTTTTTTTTTTTTTTTTTTAACGGTAGGTTCATGTTTGAGCCGCCTGATCACAGCATGATACTTAATTGTAGTTTTAATGTTGTGATGATCTTGGTGTGGAGTACTGTTAGGGTCCCCAGTTCCTTCACGAAGAGTGCTGGTGTTACCTTTTTTAGGTATCATTCTCCCTATATCACGGGCTGGGGAACAGCACTGACTTGGGCTGCTTGACAACCCAGTGGCTAACTAGGCAATCGAGGTGAAGGTTGCCTGCCAAGGAACTTATCGTATTAGGTTAGAGTTACCTAAAATTATGGAATCAGCGCGCGTGCTCACAACGCGGCGCGGCGATGCGTGTGGCATGGATTGCACCCACGCACTCGCGATGGTATTTGGTCTATGTACACAAAAAGATAAATCTAAAGTTAAGATAAAAAAGATCCGGTAACATTGTATGGTATATAGATATCTATATACATATATAGTATATATATATTTATAATATATCGCACACACATATCATTACACACAACACACAATACTACATACATATACAGACAGTACATAGATACCAGATTCAATCCATTATATAGACTATATATATATATATAATAGATATATATAGATACTATATAGATATAATTATATATATATATATGCACACACATACACACACACCCACACACACCACACACACACCACACACACACACACACACACACATACATACATATACATAAGACATACATACATAATAACATACATACATACATATATAGAGATAATATAAATATATAGATATATATATATTTCTAGAGATATCTATATATATTATCATATATATATTAATATATATATTCGCATACACATACACACACACACACACACACACCACCACACACCACACACACACCACAACCACACAAACCACACACACACACACACAGAATGACAGATATATAGAGTATATTATTATATATATATTATATATATATATAATATATATATATATATATAATAATAATATATATACCTGTCTATCGGCCCTGGGTCACCCATCAATATAATATATATATAGTATATATATATATATATATATATATTGATATATATTATTATATATATATTATATGTGTGTGTGTGTTTGTGTGTGTGTGTGTGTGTGTGTGTGCTGTGTGTGTGTGTGTGTGTTGTGTGTGTGTGTGGTGTTTGTGTGTATGTGCGTGTGTGTGTGTGTGTGTCAGTGCGCGCGTGTGTGTGGGTGTGGTGTGTGTTGTTGTGTGTGGCGATAATATATCATTTATATATATATATATATTAATATTATATATAATATATAATATATATATATGTATGTATGTTGTGTTTGTGTGAGAGAGAGAGAGAGAGAGAGAGAGAGGAGAGAGCGATGAGGAGATGAGGGGAGAGGAGAGAGAGAGACGAGAGAGAGGAGAGAGAGAGAGAAAGAGCAGAGAGACCAGAGAGAGCAAAGAGAGAGAGATAGATAGATAGATAGTAGATAGATAGATAGATAATAGAGAGAGAGAGAGAGACGAGAGAGCAGAGAGAGAGAGAGAGAGAGAAAGAGGAGAGAGACGAGAGAGAGGATGTTGTGAGATACTAAATAAAAATTGTTCCTTTGACGTCATACTTACAACAGATACTTGATACAGACGAAATGAACGAAATATCGAGAAAAAATATTTATAATGATTATTTTTTTCCTCTTGTTCGGATATTACTCGGAATGAAATGTTATATTCACTAACACAAGGAGAATATTAACAAAGGCCGTTATATAATTAACCTTAGCCATGTTCCTTCTTTGTCTGCTCCTTTTTTTATTCTGTGTTCTTTTCTCTTCCCTGCCGATGATAATGTCACTGTCATCTTCGGTATTACGATCATCAGTCACGATATCCAAAGGTAATGTTATTATCGTATCATAATTACTATTAATTAAATACTGGACCGTCCTACTGTTATTAGAGATTATTATTATCATCATTATTTTAACACACTAGCATTTCATTGTCAGTGTGATTACAGCAAGAAACGTTTTTTCACTATATTACCAGTTCTGTTAAAACAGTTATCATCGCGTTGGTAAAATTTCTGATTTGTTCTCTTTAATCACAACTATTCTATTTATATTACGTTTATCCACGAAAAACTGTTCGAAAAATATCCAAAGCTATTACTAAAGGTTTCAGAACTAAAAATTCACTTTGGCTTTTTGATAGCGAAAGTCGAGATGAAGGAGCGGACTGATAAGAAAGAATCGCCTCTTGCATGCAAAGCGAGATTAACCGATTCCATTTTTTAAAACAACTAAACTCAACTTTATATAATTTTTGAGAAACCGTTCTAGAGCTTCATGAAACAGACCCCCGCCCCCCATAGGAAAAATTGGGAACACGATGAAATTTTTGGCACCACGTTTTTTTTGATTAAGATAATAAATCACGGATATAAATGAACAGAGTCTGCACACTCTAGTCATGTTATGTGTTTTCCTGATAACGGATGTTTGTGTTTATAAGGAAAGTCAGAATAAGACTTTTAGCCTGGATGTGATGAAGCAGAAATAGTCACGGCTAAAAACTGAGGGCACATATAAGAAGCTATTTTATTAAAACATGTTACCTTTTATTTTATTTATTTATTTATTTATCTTTGTTGACTGCAAGAAAAGAAAACTAGCCATTTTTGCCAGTGCCATCATCAAAAGCCATTGTCATATAATATACCTTGCTATTTGTTTGTCACTTACTGCCTGCTCAACTATACGCAAAACTGTTTAACATGACTTTTTTTTAAACATAACCTCATCTTAAACACCGTGAAACACAAAATATGTAACACACAGACATTAGTTCGCCTTCCCCACGGTTTAATGGAGTATACATGCTTGCCAGTAATTCAGCAAAGAACGATGGTTATATGGGATTGCTATTTGACATGATTTAGTCTAGATGATCCTTGAATTTCCGGCTAAAATGGCCATGTAAAGGAGTAGTTGATACGTCTGATTTATAATAATAAGATTGACTGTAATATATAATGCAAATGTAGGATACGATCTTCTAAATTTAGTCGCATGGGTAATGTAGTGAAATATGGGTATGCCAAGACCGGTAGAAACAGGTTGCCAAAGTGAATTTCCTGTTTCATGTGCAAAATCTACAGCGAGACAGACTTGCGAGTGAAGAAAAGATTATTAAATGAGTCACTATTAACAAGAACACGGCTAGGAAAATGAACTTCGTATTGTGTTATTAATGGCCATACAGATAATCCGCCATGTTATTTTTTTCACTACAGCAGATGCTATACTCCAGATTGAAGACAGGTTCCGAAATCCTCCTTCGTTCTTGTTGATGAGAGAGAGAGAGAGAGAGAGAGAGAGAGAGAGAGAGAGAGAGAGAGAGAGACAGAGAGAGATGCATATATACTATTTCTCTCTGTCTGTCTGTCTCTCTCTCTCTCTCTTTCTTTCTCTCTCTTTCACACACACACCACACACACACACACACACACACACACACACCACTACACACACACACAAACACACCACACATACTATATAGATATATAAGAGATAATATATATATATATAATATATAATATATATATATATATATGTATATATATGATTATATATATTACTGACACACGGGAATTAAAGATTCCCCCATCCAATACAATGTATAATATCTAAAGTATAAATATAATGAATAAGCAGTACCCTGGAAGAAAAAGAAATAACGAAAGGAAAAAAAATTAATACTGGGAATTAAGAGAGGGTATCATTATTGTTTAAACCAATGGTGACGATGATGATATGAAGATTATGTGATAACCGTAATTGAAACATTGATTATTATTATCGTTAGGTTAGCATGATGCGTAGATTATGTTCCGTTTCCTAATCTTCTGCCTCTTCCAAACTGTCGGATGCGTAAATTCCCACACAGATTGGAAATGGGTAATGAAGCCAGAGGGGGAAACATCTAATCGGAACTTAATCGTTCTAATCAAGCTTATCGAATACATGGCCGAGTGACAGCACTTATTTGATTCTCTCATCTCTCTCCTTCATTATTCTTGCAGTTACTCTTTCCATTCATTCCTCATGTCTGTTTCTAGGAGGAAAATGTACATGGAATCCAAGGAAGTAAATATAGTAAGTCCTTTGGCTTATGCAGAGATGGAAAAAGGGAGGAAGGTTGCCCGACGACATTCGTTAAGGTAAAGGAAATATATTCCAGGCTTGTTGTAATGTTCGTGAAACCTTCGATCTTGTATTATCTTTCGTTTATCTGCAGAAGTGAAGTTAATTTATATGTCTATTACTTGTTCAAACTTGGCAAGTATGCGATGTTTGTAGTTGAATATTGGGATATATTGAAAAAAAAATTATTGAAATAACTTGTGAGAGTACAAAGCTCAACAGTTCGTGCGAGTCAGGTTATGAAATAAAAATTATGAGCTCATCAACCGCATTTAATCATTTATTTAAATAATTTTAAGGTTTTATACTAAGTATCATTAATCACAAGCTTAACTAGTTCCAAGTGGAGACACTTATCACAAACCATGCTAAATATCTATCTTTATAGTCAAAAAATAAATTGCCTTATGTTGACGTTAAAGTTTAACATCTAAAAGCCTACACCACACGCGTATGGTATCGAAATTTCTGTCCATATTACAGGTTTTGTAAAAGACCTCTTATATTAAACAGGAATAATCCATGTCTTTGCGTTTTATAATCAGTAGTAATAAAAGAGTTGTTAGTTATTCTATTGTAGACTTTTAGTATTTTATTAGGTCTTTGGCACGTAATGGCATATTCTCATATTAATTTATTTAATCCGGTGACTGGATGAGTAATAAGACTTGAATAACTATCATTAGAGTTGCATACTGCTATATTGAAAAAAATATATACAATAAAAAAAAGTAATGGCAGCAATAACAGCAATATTTTGTAGAAAGCTAATAAAAAAAGAATTAAATAAATAAATAAATAAAGAATAAAATAAATAAATACAAATAATTCTATCTCCAGGCATAGGTCACCCCTCCAGGTCATAATAACGCAGAAAGGCCAGAACAGGCGACTCGATTCTAAAGGGAGACGAACCTTTATATATATAAATCATTTATATATTTATTTTTGATACTTTATGAAGGGAGAGAATCATTTATAGTGATAAAGAAGAATTAATACTTTTAATTATTTATTTTATTTTTTGTTGACTTGTATCTCTTTGGAAATGAATTTAAAAGCTGATGGAATATGGCGAGTATGGAAACCTGAAGCTTTCGGATACTTTCAGAAATTAGGTATTTCTTGATTGATAATCATCATCCTCATCTTCACACTATCATCATCATCATTATTATCATCGTCATCATCATATCATCATCCTCATCCTCACCCCATCATCATCGCCATCATCATCATCATCATTACATCATCATAATCATCTATTACATCATCATCATCACATCATCATCACTCATCATTACATCATCCTCATCTCATTCATCCTCAGGACATCATCATCATCAATCAATTACATCATCAGCATCATCATCATCATTATCATCATCATTACATCATCATCATCACATATCATCATATCTCATTACACATTCCATCTCATCATCATAATCATTACACTCTATATCATCATCATAAATCATCATTACCATCATCATAATCATCATCCATCAACATCAATACATCATATCATCATCATCATTATACATCATCATCATCAATCATCATCATCATTAAATCATCATCATCATAATTCTCATCATCATCATCATCATATCATTATCATCATCATATTACATCATTCATAATCAATCATCATCTCATCATAACATTACACATCATATCATCATCACAATCATCATCATTACATCATCATCACATTTCATATTATCATCTCATCATCATTACATCATCATCATTGTCATTACATCATATCCTCATCATTACCTCATCATCCATCATTACATCATCATCATCATTACACATCATCATCATCATCATCATAATTCATCATTACACATGATATCATCATCATCGTCATCATCATCATACGTCACTCATCATTTACATCATCATCATCATCATCGTTATTACATAATCATTACATCATCATCATCATTCATCATCATCATTCATACATCATCATCATCATCATCTCGTTATCATCATCATTACATCATAATCATCGTCATCATCATCATTACATCATCATCATCATACATCATCATCCATCATCGTCGCACATCATCCATTAACATATCATCATTACATCATCATCATCATCATCATTACATCTTCATCATCATCATTACATCTTCATCATCATCATCATCATTACATCATCATCATTACATCATCATCATCATCATTACATCATAATCATCATCATAAAATATTGCTCATTCCTGGACAATACGACTCATAAAAATGTTCGACATTTTTCGTTCCTGGTTCTGTCATAATGTTCTTTCTCGTCCAAAAACACCGCTTATGTTCTACTGTTCACTCTTGTATGACTCTGCACTCTGCAAGGGTTGGTCGCAATGCGCCTCTACTCCTCCTCCGCATGCCGCACCGCGGCCCCCTCTCGACATGCCTGTATTCTAGGATCGTTGATGATAATGCCACTGTGGTACGTTTAACTGCCGTAACCCCTTCAACATTGGTGAGTCATTGCGTTATGAAATGCTTTTTTTGGATTTCCGCTGCCTGCATTGTTCATAATATTAGGCTCATTGGCTACAACGGGAGTAAAAGAGCAAGACAGCCACGCAATGAACCAGAAACGAACAGTGTATCCCTACACCGCTCACGAAGTCCCCCTTACTTTGCAAAGCATTCCAATTTTTTTTTTTTTTTACGATGATCTTTCTAACCTCGCTAACCGTCGCTATTTGCTTGTTTTTAGACTTGTGGTCTTACAAGATATTTTAAACTGGATGTTCTGTTACCAGATTTCTTTAGATCGGAAATACTTATTTAGAATAATTCTCATGTTAGTGATAATAACTTTCGATTGAATTTCATAAAATCAATAAATAACGCAAAGAGGAAGAGGATAAAAAAAAATCGAATAAATGAGGTAGAGAGAAGCCAAAAAAAAGCAGACGGAGGCGAGAGTCAAAGGCACATTCGCTGCCGCTCTTATGGCTTGGAGTAGTAGGCCTACAGCCGCATGCGTACTGATTATGGCGAAGGAGCAATTATATCGTGGCTTGGCCGGACGATAGGCGATTATGTCGTATGAAGCATATAGTATATCTCTGTGCTAGTAATAGGGAGGATGTGAAGGGGGGATGGACGGCAATATGGGGAAAAAGATGATATAGACGAGGTGTGTGTGTGTGGGTGGGGGTGTATACATATATAGTGATATAGATATATAGATAGATAGAAGATATTATATCTGTAGAGTATATGTATAATATATATACACACACACACACCACACCACACAAACACACAACACACACACACACACACACACACACACACACACACACACAATATATATATATATATATAGATATCTATATATATTATATATATTACATATACTATATATATATAAAGATATATATATATATATATCTATATATAGTATATTATAGGCCTATATAATATGATATATATATATATATATATATATATAGATATATATATATATATATATTGCACATATGTATGTGTAAAATACATATATATATATACACACACGGCACACACACACACACACACACCACACACAACACAAACACACACACATATATACATGATATATATAATATATATATATATATATATACTATATTATATATATGATATATATATATAATATCTATATTTATATATATATTATACATATATATAGGGATGATAAATGCCTATACATGCATACAACATTATATATACATAATGCAGAGCTATATTCAATATGGCAATATAAGGTATATATATGCAAAAGGAGGTAGTAGTCTGTGTGGGTGTGTGGTGTGGTGTGGTGTGGTATATGTGTGTGTGTGTGTGTGTTGTGCGTGTGTGTGTGGGTGTGTGTGGTGTGTGTGTGTGTGTGTGTGTGGGGTGGGTGTGTGTGGTGTGTGTGGTGTGTGTGTGTGTTTCGTTGTGTGTGTGCGGGATGTGTGTGTCATTTATATGTATATATATATATATATATATATTATATATATATATATATACATATATATAATACATATATATAGATAGATATATATATATATAGGATAATATATATATATATATATATAGGGAATGTACAATACAACATTAATATATATATATATATACATCTATACCTATATACATAAATGACAAATATATGATAGTATACAACTACATATATAATATACATTACTGTATGTATATGTTTTTTCTTCAATTCTTCTTTTTATTCTATCCAGAAATTCATTCATTATTTACGTGCGTATATGTACACGTAACATTTATTGAGCCATTCTGTACGCCAATAAATACATGCCAACCACCGGTCCGTTTCACCCCCCCCCTTTTACTAGTATTCCTCGCTTTCTGCCCTCATCTCCCTCCCACCCCTGTATCCTTACCCCCATATCCCCCCCCCCGCCTCAAAAGCCTGTCTATGACTCCGCAATGCCGGTCGGTAATATCGCGTAATAACGTTAATAAGATTGTTTCTTGAAAATTATGCAAGGCGATTAAGGCACTGTTCTGTAATGAGGTGATGATGATCTTGTAGATCTGTTTCTCCGTTGTCTGCTTGGATGCTGCTTTTCTGTTTCTGTTTTTCTGTTTTTTTTTCTTTGCTTTATTTTTTTCCCTATTCTTATTTTCTTTTTTTTTCTTGTTTTTCTCTTCTTATTTCGATCCTTTATGGTCTCGTTCGTTTTTCTTTTTTCTGTCTCTACGGGGGTCTGTTTTCTCTCTTCGTTTTTTTTCTTTCTCTCTAACCCTTTGTAAATCTTTTATTTACTTTTTTATGATTAGTTTCTCTTCTCTCGTTTTACATATTCGTCTCTCGTTCGTTTTTCCTCTCTTTTTTCTTTAATACTTTGTCTCAGTTTTCTGTATTCTGCCTTTTCCTTTTTAAAAAATTCGTCACATCCCTTCTTGCTTTTTTCCCCCCCCCAGCTTTCCTTCTCCTTCCTCCTTCCTTTATGACCGATTTCTCTAGTCTTTTTCACCTTCTGTGTCTGTTCATTTCTCACTGTTCACCCATTGTGTTTTCTTCCTTCTCTTCCCTTTTCTTCCACCAACACAGGTGTGAGGTTGTGTGATGTGTGTGTGTGTGTTGGTGTGTGTGTGTGTCGTGTGTGTGTGTGTGTGTGTGTGTGTGTGTGTTTGTGTCTATCTATCTATCATCTATTATATATCTATCTACTATCTATCTGTATATAATATACATAAAATTTTTGTTTTTTATAGATGGTCTATATTATATTAATAAGATATATTATATATATATCTTCATTATATATAACACAAATATATATATATATATTGTGTTGTGTTGTGTGTGTTGTGGGTGCGTGTGTGTATCTATCTATCTATCTATTCTATTTATCTATCTATCCTATCTATCTATCTATCTGTCTAATATATACATATGTATAGATGTGGAATATATATATATATATATATATATATATATATTAATATATATATATAATATTTATATTATATAAATATAATATATATTATATATAATATATGTATTATAATACATACTCTATGTATGTATGTACACGCCGCACACACAACACAAACACACACACACCACACACACTACACCCACACACACACACACACACACAGAACACACACACACACACAACACACAAACACACACACAACACACCACACACACACACACACACATATATATATATATAATATATATATATATTATATATATATATAATATTAATATATATATATATATAGTATAGTATCTAATAATATATATATATATACAGTGAGAGAGAGAGAGTGAATGAGAATTGAGAAGGGATTGAGAAACAGCGAGGAGAGAGGAAGAGAGAGGAGCAGGAAGTAAGATAAAAAAAAAAAAGATGAACAAGACATGTTGAAGCTCTGACTGAAGCTTAAAAAAAAAAAAATACTGATAGGAAATGTTTCGTTCTCCCTTCTCATCATTCTTTTATTTTCTTCATTTTGTTCTGTAAACATTCATCCATACGTTGTAAATATTTTTTTTATTAGCCCTTGATATGGCTTTATTCAATGATTCGAAATTAATTACCATGAAATATTAATGACTGCCTAAAAACTCGCATCTATAATAACCAAAAATTATGATGTAATTAGATAAAAAGCGATACGAAATATCAATTTAAAACAAAAAAAGGTATGATATGATGCGTATTAATTAAGAGTCAAGATTAATAACACGTTACGACCGCTTTTGAGAACGACGTTCCCTCTCAAAGATTCGTGGTACACCTCCCAACCCTTTCCTCCCCTTCCCCTCTCCTCCCCTTCTCCCCTCCTTCCCTTCACTCCCCTTCCCCTCTCCCTCCTCTCCACATCTCTCTCCTCCCCCAACCCTTCCCCCTCCTTTCACATCTGTCCTTTCCCCTCCCCCCCCCTTCCTTCACTCTACTAGTCCAATTCTTCTGTTCCTCCCATATCCTTCCTCGGGCAGCCTCCCCCTTCTCCATATCATCATTACCAACCCCTCTGCCCTGCCCTAACCCTCCCCTATCCCATAACCCCCCTCCTTCCCTAACCTACTTCCGTTCCAGGGTCCTCACGATGCTAAAAAAAAAAGGGGGGGGGTGAGATGGATATAAAGGAAGAAGGGAAAGAGGGAGATGGAAATAAAGAGAGAGAGAGAAAGAGGAGATAGAGAATAAAGGAAAAGAGGCGAAGGAGATGGAGATAAAGGAAAGAGGGGAAAGAGGGAGATGGAGATAAAGGGAAGAGGGGAAGGGAAAGAGGGGAGATTGGAGATAAAGGAAGAGAGAAAGAGTAAGATGGTGAGAAAGAGAGAGAGAAAAGAGAGAGAGAAAGGTGAAAGAGGAGAGAGAGAAGAGGAAGATGGAGATTAAGGAATAGAGGAGAAGGATATGGATATAAGGAAGAGCGAAAGAGAGAGTTGCGAGATAAAGAGAGAGAAAGAAAGAGGAAGATAGAGTATAAAGGAAAAAAAGGAAGAAGGAGGATGGAGATAAAGAGAAACAAGAAGAGGGAAACGGACCTACAGGGGAGAGAGAAGTAGGAGAAGAAAGATAGATAGATAGATATGATAGATAGATAGATAGATA
>NC_051401.1:8639352-8649352 GCF_015228065.2 Penaeus monodon
GACCAATTGCTACATAGGTTATAAGCTCTGGTGATGAGTGTTCTTATACTATTGATTTTATATATGTAAGGGGTATAGCTAAGGAAATGGAGACCGAGGCCAGTAAGGTCGGTTTGCGGTATATGCTAGTATGAAATTGACGTTATCGTTGGTGACGAGGTATCCAAAAAGGGTAGTTGGTTGTTCTGTTGTGTTTCGTGGGTGAATTTGATACTCGGATGTTTGGAGTTCAGATAATTTAGAAACAATTTATGTGTGATGGATGTTGAAAAGAACGAAAGTATCATCAATTTAGCGTCGGTAGTGTAAAGGTTTTGAATTCAGGCGGGCACTGTTCAGCCACTTATTTTCATGGTGGCACAAGAATGCATTGGCATAGAGGGGCCTAAAGGGGAGCCCATTGCAACCCCGTCTGTTTGGGTATAAAGACAATCATCAAAGTGAACACTGAGTGGTGGGCGGCTAGATCTAGTAATTTTTTGAAGTTATCTTTTGTTAAACCAATATTGGTAAGCTGGGAAGTGTCTACATTGTTAACTATAATGTCGGTGGTTTCATGAAGGGGAACATTGGTAAAGAGTGACTCTATATCAAAACTCGCCATAGTGGTTGGTTGTGTTAAGTTAAGGGTCGTAATTTCATTAGCAAAGGATGTAGAATTTTCTATAGTGTACTGATTGGCAGTTAAAGGGGAGATAATGGGGGCAAAAAATTTTGCAGTGTTATAATTGAAGGTGCCAATGGAAGAAAAGATGGTCTAAGTGGAATATTTGGTTTGTGCACTTTAGGAAGACCGTAAAGTAAACCAGGACGGGAGCCAGATGTTGACAGGAAGTTATAAGTGTTTTCGTTAATGGATGATTTGATGGTACGAAGAAGTCTTTTTAGTTTGTCCTCTAAGTACAATAAGTGGGTGGATACTTCAATAGTGATTCTTTTGAATTTTGTGCGGTCACTAAGAATATTAAGTAATTTATGTTGATAGTCACATTTATTTAAGATTACTACTCCACGACCTTTATCAGGTTTGGTGATGATAATACTGTTGTCTTTTTTGAGTGACTGTAGGGGTGACATGATGTCATCAGGCTCGTTATCCTGCTTAACTTGGCGAGAAAATTTCCTAAAGGTGTTGTTAGCTATTGTTGCTATATTGTTGGTGACGTTGTTAAGGTTGTTTTTTGTAAATATCACAGTTTTTTATGTTTCCACATAGCTTTTCAAAATATAGGTAAAATTTATGAAAATTAACTTTAGATGGAGGCATACAGTAATCCAGTCCGAGAGATAGTACATTTTTTTGTTCTTCAGATAGAATTTTGTCAGAGAAATTGAAGATTACTTTTGATTTATCCACTTTTTTCCTAATATCAATTCCTAATTTTAGGAGCTTCTTGCTATGGATGTTGTCTACATGAGTTATTTTTTTATGAACATTGTTCATGATCAGCCTTGATATACAAATGTAATCAAGTGGTGATAATGTAGACTTTAGCAAATTTAATTCCTTATTGAGTTTAATATTGACACTAGTTTCTTTTCTCTTTTGACTAGTAATTTCTCGGTCCAGGAGACAAAACACCAGGAGCGATATGTGAGGGTGCTTTCAAATACAGGGTTATAAACACGAAAATTAAGGAATTGTGGGATAACATCATAGTTTTTTTCATATGTTCAGAAACTTAATGTCCTTCTGCAGCTTCTTGGAGCGGTAGGAAAGCTTTTCAGTTCGTCTGAAGGTATCCAGTGCTGTCTTGCCATACTTGCTCTTTATATACGTTCGTTATAGGCTTGCCACTCAGGCGTCTGATAGTAAGGACGAAGAGGTAACTAAGACGGCCGTAAAGAACTTCATGATTTTTACAAACGTTTTTGAAGATGATCAAATCTCCATCGTCAGTGCTGTAATTAATGAACCCAAAAAGAATATGCAGTTAGACAACAATAGATAATAAAAACATGGTTCCAATATGTATAAATTAATGAGGATGAACGTAAGGGCAAAAAAATTGTACATAAAACCAAAGACATAATTCAAAAGACGATAAAAGGCCAATATATATAAAATTACAAAACAATTAACACAAAAATAACACATTAATACCACGAGGGGAAGCAAACTGACCACTTGCGGGTTTGTAAGCGGTTCAAAAGGTGAACAGGGTAGTTGCTGTGGAGGTGTTATTTAGCTCAGGAGACATCTTTTGTATAAACAAAGATTCTGAAATGATGAGGTCCTGGCGAGAGGAGAGGGACGTTAGTATGTGAAAATCTGTGTTTGGAAAAAGGATGTGAGTGTTGCAAGGAGTGCTCTCTTATGGCTGAGAATGATGGTTTACTCAGGGGGAGGCCAGTACGAAAGGACTTGGCCTTTATGTTCTGCTATGCGGTGACGTAACCACCGTGAGGTTGACCCCACGTACCTTGCTTGACAGCTAGGACAGGTAAATAATATACCACATTTGAACATAAATCAGATTGGCAACTCTTAGGGTGTTTCAAAAAATTATTGATAGTGTTAGTGTTGCTAAAAACAAAGTGAACTTGATTTGGGGGGAATTATTCTGGAGGAGAGATTTTAGTTGTTTTCTTATTTCAAAGCTTAATTTACCCATATATGGTAGTTTTACAAATCTGTGATCCCTCTTAACAGACGGTATAGTGTGCTTTGTAGAATATTTTTCACACAGGAATTTATTTGTTATTTTATCAAAAATGTGTAATGGATATCCATTTGTCACGAAGAAGTTTTTTAGAAACATCATTTCATCGTGAAAAAAAGACCAATTGCTACATAGGTTATAAGCTCTGGTGATGAGTGTTCTTATACTATTGATTTTATATATGTAAGGGGTATAGCTAAGGAAATGGAGACCGAGGCCATAAAGGTCGGTTTGCGGTATATGCTAGTATGAAATTGACCGTTATCGTTGGTGACGACGGTATCCAAAAAGGGTAGTTGGTTGTTCTGTTGTGTTTCGTGGGTGAATTTGATACTCGGATGTTTGGAGTTCAGATAATTTAGAAACAAATTTATGTGTGATGGATGTTTGAAAAGAACGAAAGTATCATCAATGTAGCGTCCGGGAGTGTAAAGGTTTTGAATTCAGGCGGGCACTGTTCAAGCCACTTATTTTCATGGTGGCACAAGACTGCATTGGCATAGGAGGGCCTAAAGGGGAGCCCATTGCAACCCCGTCTGTTGGGTATAAAGACAATCATCAAAAGTGAACACTGGTGGTGGGCGGCTAGATCTAGTAATTTTTGAAGTTTTCTTTTGTTAAACCAATATTGGTAAGCTGGAAGTGTTACATTGTTAACTATAATGTCGGTGGTTTTCATGAAGGGGAACATGGTAAAGAGTGACTCTATATCAAAACTCGCCATAGTGGTTGGTTGTTTAAAGTTAAGGGTCGTAATTTCATTAGCAAAGGATGTAGAATTTTCTATAGTGTACTGATTGGCAGTTAAAGGGAGATAATGGGGACAAAATTTTGCAGTGTTATAATTGAAGGTGCCAATGGAAGAAATGATGGGTCTAAGTGATATTTGTTTGTGCACTTTAGGAAGACCGTAAAGTAACCAGGGCGGGAGCCAGATGTTGACAGGAAGTTATAAGTGTTTTCGTTAATGATGATTTGATGGTACGAAGAAGTCTTTTTAGTTTTGTCCTCTAAGTACAAAAAGTGGTGGATACTTCAATAGTGATTCTTTTGAATTTTGTGCGGTCACTAAGAATATTAAGTAATTTATGTTGAATACATTTTTTAAGATTACTACTCCACGACCTTTATCAGGTTTGGTGATGATAATACTGTTGTCTTTTTTGAGTGACTGTAGGGGTGACATGATGTCATCAGGCTCGTTATCCTCTTAACTTGGCGAGAAAATTTCCTAAAGTGTTGTTAGCTATTGTTGCTATATTGTTGGTGACGTTGTTAAGGTTGTTTTTGTAAATATCACAGTTTTTTATGTTTCCACATACCTTTTCAAAATATAGGTAAAATTTATGAAAATTACTTTAGATGGAGGCATACAGTAATCCAGTCCGAGAGATAGTACATTTTTTGTTCTTCAGATAGAATTTTGTCAGAGAAATTGAAGATACTTTCGATTTATCCACTTTTTTCCTAATATCAATTCCTAATTTTTGGAGCTTCTTGCTATGGATGTTGTCTACATGAGTTATTTTTTTATGAACATTGTTCATGATCAGCCTTGATATACAAATGTAATAAGTGGTGATAATGTAGACTTTAGCAATTTAATTCCTTATTGAGTTTAATATTGACACTAGTTTCTTTTCTCTTTTGACTAGTAATTTTCTCGGTCCAGGAGGACAAAACACCATGAGCGATATGTGAGGGTGCTTTCAAATACAGGGTTATGAACACGAAAATTAAGGAATTGTGGGATAAACATCATATTTTTTACATATGTTCAGAACTTAATGTCCTTCTGCAGCTTCTTGGAGCGGTAGGAAAGCTTTCAGTTCGTCTGAAGGTATCCAGTGCTGTCTTGCCATACTTGCTCTTTATATACGTCGTTATAGCTTGCCACTCAGCGTCTGATAGTAAGGACGAAGAGGTAAACTACGACGGCCGTAAAGAACTTCATGATTTATTACAACGTTTCGAAGATGATCAAATCTCCATCGTCAGTGCTGTAATTAATGAACCAAAAAGAATATGCAGTTAGACAACAATAGATATAAAAACATGGTTCCAATATGTATAAATTAATGAGGATGAACGTAAGGCAAAACAATTGTACATAAAACCAAAGACATAATTCAAAAAGACGATAAAAGGCCAATATATATAAATTACAAACAATTTAACACAAAATAAAACATTAATACAACGAGGGTAAGCAAACTGACCATTGCGGTTTGTAAGCGGGTCAAAAGATGAACAGGGTGTTGCTGTGGAGGTGTTATTTAGCTCAGGAGACTCTTTTGTATAAACAAAGATTCTGAAATGATGAGGTCCTGGCGAGAGGAGAGGGACGTTAGTATGTGAAAATCTGTGTTGGAAAAGGATGTGAGTGTTGCAAGGAGTGCTCTCTTATGGCTGAGAATGATGGTTTTCTCAGGGGAGGCAGTACGAAAGGACTTGCCTTTATGTTCTGCTATGCGGTGACCGTAACCACCGTGAGGTTGACCCCACGTACCTTGCTTGACAGCTAGGCAGGTAAATAATATACCACATTTTGAACATAAATCAGATTGGCAACTCTAGATGTTTCAAAAAATTATTGATAGTGTTAGTGTTGCTAAAACAAAAGGAACTTGATTTGGGGGTAATTATTCTGGAGGAGAGATTTTAGTTGTTTTCTTATTTCAAAGCTAATTTACCCATATATGGTAGTTTTACAAATCTGGATCCCTCTTAACAGACGGTATAGTGTGCTTTGTAGAATATTTTTCACACAGGAATTATTTGTTATTTTATCAAAAATGTGTAATGGATATCCATTTGTCACGAAGAAATTTTTAGAAACATCATTTCATCGTGAAAAAAAGACCAATTGCTACATAGGTTATAAGCTCTGGTGATGAGTGTTCTTATACTATTGATTTATATATGTAAAGGGGTATAGCTAAGGAAATGAAGACCGAGGCCAGTAAAGGTCGGTTTGCGGTATATGCTAGTATGAAATTGACCGTTTCGTTGGTGACGACGGTATCCAAAAGGGTAGTTGGTTGTTCTGTTGGTTTCGTGGGTGAATTTTGATACTCGGAGTTTGGAGTTCCAGATAATTTAGAAACAAATTTATGTGTGATGGATGTTTGAAAAGAACGAAAGTATCATCAATGTAGCGTCGGTAGTGTAAAGGTTTGAATTCAGGCGGGCACTGTTCAAGCCACTTATTTTCATGGTGGCACAAGAATGCATAATAACGGTCAATTTCATACTAGCATATACCGCAAACCGACCTTTACTGGCCTCGGTCTCCATTTCCTTAGCTATACCCCTTACATATATAAAATCAATAGTATAAGAACACTCATCACAGAGCTTATAACCTATGTAGCAATTGGTCTTTTTTTCACGATGAAATGATGTTTCTAAAAAACTTCTTCGTGACAAATGGATATCCATTACACATTTTTGATAAAATAACAAATAAATTCCTGTGTGAAAAATATTCTACAAAGCACACTATACCGTCTGTTAAGAGGGATCACAGATTTGTAAAACTACCATATATGGGTAAATTAAGCTTTGAAATAAGAAAACAACTAAAATCTCTCCTCCAGAATAATTACCCCCAAATCAGTTCACTTTGTTTTTAGCAACACTAACACTATCAATATTTTTTGAAACATCCTAAGAGTTGCCAATCTGATTTATGTTCAAATGTGGTATATTTATTTACCTGTCCTAGCTGTCAGCAGGTACGTGGGGTCAACCTCACGGTGGTTACGTCACCGCATAGCAGAACATAAAGGCAAGTCCCCTTTGTACTGGCTCCCCCTGAGTAAACCATCATCTCAGCCATAAGAGAGCACTCCTTGCAACACTCACATCCTTTTCCAACACAGATTTTCACATACTAACGTCCCTCTCCTCTCGCCGGACCTCATCATTTCAGAATCTTTGTTTATACAAAAGATGTCTCCTGAGCTAAATAACACCTCCACAGCAACTACCCTGTTCATCTTTTGACCCGCTTACAACCCGCAATGGGCAGTTTGCTTACCCTCGTGTATTAATGTTTTATTTTTGTGTTAAATTGTTTGTAATTTTATATATATTGGCCTTTTTATCGTCTTTTGAATTATGTCTTTGGTTTTATGTACAATTGTTTGCCTTACGTTCATCCTCTTAATTTATACATATTGGAACCATGTTTTTATATCTATTGTTGTCTAACTGGGATATTCTTTTTGGTTCATTAATTACAGCACTGACGATGGAGATTTGATCATCTTCGAAACGTTTGTAATAAATCATGAAGTCTTACGGCCGTCTTAGTTACCTCTTCGTCCTTACTATCAGACGCCTGAGTGGCAAGCCTATATACGACGTATTAAAGAGCAAGTATGGCAAGACAGCACTGGGTACCTTCAGACGAACTGAAAAGCTTTCCTACCGCTCCAAGAAGCTGCAGAAGGACATTAAATTTCTGACATATGTAAAAACTATGATGTTATCCCACAATTCCTTAATTTTCGTGTTTATAACCCTGTATTTGAAAGCACCCTCACATATCGCTCCTGGTGTTTTGTCCTCCTGGTACCGAGAATTCTAGCAAAAGAGAAAAGAAACTAGTGTCAATATAACTCAATAAGGAATTAAATTTGCTAAGTCCCCACATTATCACCACTTGATTACATTTGTATATCAAGGCTGATCATGAACAATGTTCATAAAAAAATAACTCATGTAGACAACATCCATAGCAAGAAGCTCCTAAATTAGGAATTGATATTAGGAAAAAAGTGGATAAATCGAAAGTAATCTTCAATTCTCTGACAAAATTCTATCTGAAGAACAAAAAAATGTACTATCTCTCGATGGATTACTGTATGCCTCCATCTAAAGTTAATTTTTCATAATTTTACCTATATTTTGAAAAGCTATGTGGAACATAAAAAACTGTGATATTTACAAAAACAACCTTAACAACGTCACCAACAATATAGCAACAATAGCTAAAACACCTTTAGGAATTTTCTCGCCAAGTTAAGCAGGATGACGGGCCTGATGACATCATGTCACCCCTACAGTCACTCAAAAAAGACACAGTATTATCATCACAAACCTGATAAAGGTCGTGGAGTAGTATCTTAAATAAATGTGACTATCAACTAAATTACTTAATATTCTTAGGACCCCACAAAATTCAAAAGAATCACTATTGAAGTATCCACCCCACTTATTGTACTTAGAGGACAAACTAAAAGACTTCTTCGTACCATCAATCTCCATTAACGAAAACACTTATACTTCCTGTCAACATCTGGCTCCCGTCCTGTTTACTTTACGGGCTTCCTAAAGTGCACAACCAAATATTCCACTTAGACCCATCATTTCTTCCATTGGCACCTTCAATTATAACACTGCAAAATTCTTGTCCCCATATCTCCCCTTTAACTGCCATCAGTACACTATAGAAAATTCTACATCCTTTGCTAATGAAATTACGACCTTAACTTTAAACAACCAACCACTATGGCGAGTTTGATATAGAGTCACTCTTTACCAAAGTTCCCCTTCATGAAACCACCGACATTATAGTTAACAATGTAGACACTTCCCAGCTTACCAATTGGTTTAACAAAAGATACTTCAAAAAATTACTAGATCTAGCCGCCCACCACTCAGTGTTCACTTTTGATGATTGTCTTTATACCCAAAAGACGGGGTTGCAATGGGCTCCCCTTTAGGCCCCTCCTATGCCAATGCATTCTTGTGCCACCATGAAAATAAGTGGCTTGAAAAGTGCCCGCCTGAATTCAAACCTTTACACTACCGACGCCTACATTGATGATACTTTCGTTCTTTCAAAAATCCATCACACATAAATTTGTTTCTAAATTATCTGAACTCCAAACATCCGAGTATCAAATTCACCACGAAACACAACAGAACAACCAAATACCCTTTTTTGGATACCGTCGTCACCAACGATAACGGTCAATTTCATACTAGCATATACCGCAAACGACCTTTACTGGCCTCGTCTCCATTTCCTTAGCTATACCCCTTACATATATAAAATCAATAGTATAAGAACACTCATCACAGAGCTTATAACCTATGTAGCATTGGGCTTTTTTTCACGAGAAATGAGTTTCTAAAAAATTCTTCGTGACAAATGGATATCCATTACACATTTTGATAAAATAACAATAAATTCCTGTGTGAAAAATTCTACAAAGCACACTATACCGTCTGTTAAGAGGATCACAGATTTGTAAAACTACCATATATGGTAAATTAAGCTTTGAAATAAAAAAACAACTAAAATCTCTCCTCAGAATAATTACCCCCAATCAAGTTCACTTTTGTTTTTAGCAACACTAACACTATCATAATTTTTTTGAAACATCCTAAGAGTTGCCAATCTGATTTATGTTCAAATGTGGTATATTTATTTACCTGTCCTAGCTGTCAAGCAGGTACGTGGGGTCAACCTCACGGTGGTTACGTCACCGCCATAGCAGAAAATAAGGCAAGTCCTTTCGTACTGGCCTCCCCCTGAGTAAACCATCATTCTCAGCCCTAAAAGAGCACTCCTTGCAACACTCACATCCTTTTTCCAACACAGATTTTCCATACTAACGTCCCTCTCCTCTCGCCAGGACCTCATCATTTCAGAATCTTTGTTTATACAAAAGATGTCTCCTGAGCTAAATAACACCTCCACAGCAACTACCCTGTTCCCTTTTGACCCGCTTACAACCCGCAATTGGTCAGTTTGCTTACCCTCGTTTTATTAATGTTTTATTTTGTGTTAAATTTTTGTAATTTTATATATATTGGCCTTTTTATCGTCTTTTTGATTATGTCTTTGGTTTATGTACAATTGTTTTGCCCTTACGTTCATCCCATTAATTTATAAAATTGGAACCAGTTTTTATATCTATTGTTGTCTAACTGATATTCTTTTTGGTTCATTAATTCAGCACTGACGATGAGATTTGATCATCTTCGAAACGTTTTGAATAAATCATGAAGTTCTTTACGGCCGTCTTAGTTTACCTCTTCGTCCTTACTATCAGACGCCTGAGTGGCAGCCTATAACGACGTATATAAAGAGCAAATATGGCAAGACAGCACTGGATACTTCAGACGAATGAAAGCTTTCCTACCGCTCCAAGAAGCTGCAGAAGGACATTAAGTTTCTGAACATATGTAAAACTATGATGTTATCCCCCAATTCCTTAATTTTCGTGTTCAAACCCTGTATTTGAAAGCACCCTCACATATCGCTCCTGGTGTTTGTCCTCCTGGACCGAGAATTACTAGTCAAAAGAGAAAAGAAACTA
>NC_051401.1:8666750-8669250 GCF_015228065.2 Penaeus monodon
ACCTCCCCCCCCTCTCTCTCTCTCTTATACCCCCTTCTCTCTCTACCTATCTCTTTTACTCCCTCTCTCCCTCCCTTCTCTCTTCTCCCCTCCCACCCTCTCTCTCGCTCTCTCCCTCTCTCCCCTCATCCTCCCTCATCTTCCTTATAATGACATATAATAAAATCTACAATGAAACAAGCAACTTCCCAATCGCGAATTTGAAATACTGAAACAACTCAATTACTCGTTACTGAGAAATTACAACAATTTTTGGATTTTGGCTTGTGACTTTTTCTTTTACGTTTATTGCGACATCTCCATCGACTCATATATATTCGATTATCTTTAAATGATTCTTCGTAAACTTTAGATCCAGTGAGTCACATTATCTGGGTCTCAGTATCAACAAAGGTAAGAATGATAAGGAAATGATAATGATGGTAATGATGATATTGTGAATGATGATCATCACAATGAAGTAAGCGTAAATACTGGTAATGATAATGATATAAATGATATTAGCATTATAACAACTTTATTGTTAATAGTAATGATAATAGTAATGATGATGGTAATAATATAGATTGATAATGATAAAAATGATGATAATGATAATGATAATAATAACAATGAAAATATTAATAATAATAATAATGGTAATAATAATAATAATAATAATAATGATAATATGTTCATGATAGTAATGTTAGAATAACAAGTATAATTATAATAATATTGATAATGATAATCATAATCATAAAAACAACTATAATGTTAACAACAATAATAACAATAACAATGATAATAATGATAATAATTATCTTTTTATTATTATTTTGGTAAAAGTAATATCAAAAGTAATAACAGAAACAAGACTCGCAGTAACGATACAACGAACACTAATAAAACGTAGAAATCATCAATATAATCTGAAATTCTCCCACGATCTGATTTTGCAACACGATCTGCAATCTGCGTGTAATATCCGAAATGACACGCCGCGACAAAATCTGCAACATGGCAACCCAGCATCCGGATATAGAAAATGATAAGTCTCTTCCCGTTTTCTGTTGGATGGGTGGGGGAACTAAACAATCTTCCCACGCAAATGCGACACTTCGCATAGATTGCGGATTAAGCAAACATGTAATAATCTCCTGTCTCGAGTTACCTTGTTTTCTACAGGGGGTGATTATGAGTGGGGGGATGAGGGGGTGAGGAGTTTTTTTTCCTCTTGATTCCCTGAACTTTGACCTCTTTTTTTCTCCTTCCTGTTAGCCTTTGTATGGGAGTGTGGGTGGGGGAAGAGAGAGAGAGAGAGAGAGAGAGAGAGAGAGAGAGAGAGAGAGAGAGAGAGAGAGAGAGAGAGAGAGAGAGAGAGAGAGAGAGAGAGAGAGAGAGAGGAAGTTTGAAAGAAAGAGAGTTAGACATAAACGAAGAGGATTTGAGATAATGAAAATATGGGGATTACGAACATGATGTAAAAAGAGAGTGGGGGATGAGGACAGAAACAAGGGAACACGGGGGGATAGAGATAATATATTCATTTCTCTCGTAAAAGGTTTGACTCTACGTCAAGGGTCTGGAAAGTACAGGTTTCACCAAATGATCAGCTTCGACAAAAAAAAAGAAAAGAAAAGAAAAAAAATGAGTGGACGTCCAGAGTAACATTAAAATGACACCATAAAAAAAAGAAAAAAGCCCACCCCCCCTTTTTTTTTTTTACAGAAGACAGAGCTGAAACGATGCTTCCTGCCTGAAAATAAAGGCCGCCACTGTATGACATAATACATGAGAGTTTCATTATGTATCTTGGTATTGCTCTACATTTCTCCGCCCCTGGTAAACACAACACCAGAAATTAGAACTATATTCCATTCATAAACAAGATTATTGTTTCAAAACAGAGACTGAATTAGCAGGGAAGGGAAGGGAGAGAGGGAGTGAGGGAAGAAGGGAGTTAGGGAGAAAGGGAAAGAAGGGAGGGAGGGAGGGAGGGAGGAGGGGGAGGAGAGAAAAGAGAGAGAGAGAGATGAGGAGAGAGAGATAAAAGGAGAGAGAGAGAGAGAGAGGAGGGAAGAAGGGAGGGAGGGAGGAAGGGAGGGAGGGAAGGAGGAAGGGAGGGAGGGAGGGAGAGAGAGAGAGAAGAAACAGACAGACAGACAGGCAGAGAAAGAGAAAGATTAAAGGCGCTAGAGAGAAACTGTGTAGGAGGAAGTAGAAAAAGAAAAAGATTTAGAGGTAGAAAGGAAATAATTTTCCAGTCTACAATTTATCTGTGTGACATAATAATGAAAGAAAGAACGGAAAAAAAACACGCACAGACACAAAGAAATACAGACATACCAAAAACAAACAAACAAACAAACGCAAACTACCCCCAAAACAACCCTCACAAAGAAACAAACACAACCTCCACACAGAAACAAACACAAACAACCCCACAAAGAAACAAGCACAAACCCCCACCAACAAACAAACAACCCTCACAAACAAACACAAACCAACAAAACAAAAC
>NC_051401.1:8674250-8679250 GCF_015228065.2 Penaeus monodon
ATCATCATCATCATCATCATCACCATTATCACCATCACCCCCACCCCCTACCACCACCATAACCACCCTCATCACCATCACCCGCCCCCCCCCCTTCCCCACCATACAAACATACAAATACCAAATTCCCCAAACACATGACGCAATCATTTGCATACTCAGACACAATAACCCCAACATAATAACTTTCACCGTAGGCCTATCTTCACGCAACGGTCATTTTAATCCGTAACAAAGTCAGCTCGTCATTTCATCCTTCTGTATGAATAATGAATAAACAATAAAAGTGTAGTTATCGTATGATGTAAAAAAAAAAAAAAAAAAAAAAAAAAAAAGTTTATGTTATTTCACGTTCTATATTTTACATAAGATTTCCATAATGCGCCTATGATACATTTTGGATGTTGTAATACCTATGGTTAATAAAGTCAGCATTTGCATTTTTTTAATGTCTGATACTTGTACGTGAAAAAAAAATTAGAATATGATCAATGAATATGATGTTAATCAAAGAAGAGAATTGAAGAAGTTAACCAATAAATTTAATGCAATATTGAATATTTTCAAGTAATATGTATTTTAGGGATGAAAAAATACGTTTATTTTGATATCCTACTTACATAATAAACAAATATTAGTCAGCCACACACACACACACATACACATTCACACACACACATACACACACACACAAAAAAAAACACACACACACACGAACACACACACACAAACACACTCTCACACGAACACACAAACAAACAAACAAACACACACACAAACAAACACAGACACGCCCTCACACACACACAAACAGACACACACACACACACATGCCAAACCGCTTATAGAAAACGGTACTGTCAATAATTTGTAGATCGCGTGTCTGTGAGCAATTAAACGTATCGCGTTTTGAATTGTATAATACACTTCTTTCCTTCACGACACCGATTCATGAGAATATCAACTGTGTTTCGTAATTTCATGATCTGCCGTTTAGTAGAATGTCCCCTTTTCTCTTTTTATTGTTTTTTTTTCTCTCTCTCTCTTTATTTTATTCTTATTATTTTATTTCTGTTGTTCCTTCTCTCTTCCCTTTTTTTTCTTTAATGCTCTCTCTCTCTCTCTTTTTTTATTTTTTTCTGTTTTTTCCTTCTCTCTTCTCGCTTTTTCTTTAATTATTTTTTTCTTCTTTTATTTATTTTTCTCTTCTTCCTTCTCTCTTCTCGCTCTTTCTTTAACGTTCTCTCTCTCTCTCTTTTTTCTTTTTCTTTTCTGTTGTTCCTTCTCCTACCTGTCTTTTTCTTTAATGCTTTCTCTCTCTTTTCATTTATTTTTTTCTGTTCTTTTTCTCTCTTCTCTTTTTTTCCTTAATGGTTTCTCTATCTTCTTATTTATTTTTTTCTGTTCTTTCTCTCTTCCCTTTTTTCTTTAATGATTTCTCTCTCTTTTTATTCATTTTTTTTTCTGTTCATTCTCCCTTCTCTCTTCCGCTTCCTTCTTTCTTCCCTTTGTGTTTTCTTCCTTGCTTCCTTATTTATTTCATTTTTCTCTTTCCTTACTTTGTCGTTCTCTCTTTTTTTCTTCCTTTGCCTTCTTTCCTCTTTTTTCTTTGACTCTCTTTTCTCTTCATTTTTCCTCTCCTGTCCCGTTCCTTTTCCTCTCTCTCTCTCTCTTTCTCTTTCTCTCTCTCTTTCTCTAACTCTCTCTCTCTATCTATCTATCTATCTCTATCTATCTATCTATCTATCTATCTATCTATCTATCTATCTATCTATCTATCTATCTATCTATATATATATATATATATATATATATATGTCTCTCTCTCACTCTCTCTCTCTCTACATATATATATATATTTTCTCTCTCCCCCTCACCATCCTCCCTTCTCCTTCTACCTCTCCCTTCCCATCCTCCCTTCTCCCTCTCCTTCCTCATCCTCCCTCTTCCTCCCCCTCTCCTATTCCCCTATACCCCTCCCCCTCTCCCTCCTCCAACCTAATTAGAATAATTTATTCTAATACCAGTAATCACATCGACAAAGCCATTTAGAGATTTTTCCTAATTATCACTGCGTGCCATGAAAGGAAAACACTTTATCTGTCTCCAAAGTATAGTCATTCGATTTTTATTTCGTGGATATAATACTGAATATTCCGTTGCCAGTTTAGAAGCGATTGTACAGTCTCGAGGAAGAAATTGTGTATATTATTGTGAAAGAAAGTAGATAAAAATAAGTAGTATGGATGAGCTTTGACCTCTTCCTTGGTGCTTGACATTTATGTTTGTGGAATCATCGTTTTTTTTTATCATAGATGCACACAGATACACAGGGCGAGAAGGGAGAGAGATCGGAATGGTGTGTGTGTGACAGAGAGAGAGAGAGAATGTGTGTGACAGAGAGAGAGAGACAGACAGACAGAGGCAGACAGACAGACAGACAGACAGAACAGAGACAGAGAAAGACTGAAAAACGAACAGAGAAACATACTCTGACAGTCAAAAAAAGACCTAATACATAAAAAAGGCATTAAAAAATAAAAAAGAGCACACACACAAACACACTCACACACACACACACACACACACATATATACATATATATGTATATATATATATATATATATATATATATATATTTATATATATATATATAGAGAGAGAAGAGAGAGAGAGAGAGAGAGAGAGAGACAGAGAGAAAGAGAAAAAAAAAAGAGAAAAGAGAGAATATGAAAATAACAAAATAAAACAGAACCAGAGACAAAAAAAGCAAGACCAAAACAAAACAAAATAAAGCAAAAACAAAATAATAATAATAATGATAAATTAAGAGAAAAAAAAAGTCAAGAGCAGCACCACCAGGCAGACAGACGCAGGCGCAGACGATGCCCTATTCAGATATTACGTACCGTGGTTTAGAACCGGGTCATGACGAAGCAAATCGACCATTGGCTATAATTTTCGACATGAGTGATTCTAAAATAACACCTCTCTCTGCCCGTGAATATTGTGGCTTTATTCACGCTGTTGGCTCTCGGAGGGGAGGGGAGGGGAGGGAGGTGAGGGGTATTGCTGGAAATGCAGGTGCTGGTAGTGGTGGAAATGCAGGTGGTGATGGTGGTGGAAATGGTGGTGCTAGTGGTGGGTATTGTGGTGGTTGTGATGGAAATGCAGGTGACAGTGTTGGAAATGCAGGTGACATTGGTGGAAATGCAGGTGACATTGGTGGAAATTCAGGTGGTGGCAGTGATGGAAATGGTGGTGGTAATGGTGGAAATGCAGGTGATCATGGTGGAAATCCAGGTGGTGGCAGTGATGGAAATGCAAGTGGTGGAAATGCAGGTGTTGATAATGATGGAAATGCAGGTGGTATCAGTGGTGGAAATTGTGGTATTAGTAGTGGAAATGCAGGTGTGATAATGCTGGAAAAACGGAGGTGGTAATAGTGTGGAAAGTGTTAGTGGTGGAAATGCTGTGTAACGGTGGAAATTGTGGCAGTGTATGGAAATGCGAGTGCTGGGGCAGTGCTGAAAATGCCGTATGGTGGTGATAACAAGTAAAAGTGACAGGTCAAGATGGAAATGCTGTCTGAATGTGGTTGGTGGCGGCGGCTGTGAAATATCTGTAGGCTGATTATGAGGTTGGCAGTGCGTAAAAATGGTGGTGGAGGGAAGAAAGGAGGTGGGAGACTGGAAGGAGTGTGATGAGGGAATGGTGGGGGGGGTGATAAGACCCGATAAGCACTTTTAGACAGTTACATTTATCTGTGGGTGTGTGGTGGGGAATAGGGAGGATGGAAGAGGGTAGGATGATAACACACACGTTCAAAAGACCCGATGAACACATCATCTACACACATACATTATCTCTTGTATTGTGGTTTTAATGTGTATAATATATATATATTATATATAACACTACATTCACAACACACACTAGCATATATATATATATATATATATATATATATATATATATATATATATATATATATATATATATATATATACAATACATATATTATACACACCACAACACACACACAACACCACATACAACACATACATTTATTATGTTGTATATTATATATATAGTAAATATGTATATGTGTATTGATATCTATATATATACATATACATACGTACTGTGGTGTGTGTGTGGTGTATGTTGTAGCCACGTCATATGTGTATATATTATATATACATACATCTTCTGTGTGTTGTGTCTCGCGTCGCGCTACTATGTGATCTCTTATATATATAAAATATATATATATATATATATATATATATAATATATATATATATGTATATTATTAATTATGTATACACACAAAACATAAAGTAGTATATAATGTATGTATATTAAATTATATATATTATATATAATATATACATATATATATACACATATACACACGTGTTGTATCTGTGAATACATATATAGCCAAAAAAAATCACGGATGCTGCAGGTCAGTGTGTCTGTGCGTATTACGGTGCGGACAAACTTTCTAAATGAAATTGGATGGTCATAGAAAAAGGAGAAAAAAGAGAAACAAAAAACTAATATGGCAGAATGTAGGTCTTTTCCATTAGTAGATGGAAGAAGGGAAGTCTGTGTTTATCAGATTTTACGAAATTTGTTCTGGATTTAATAAGTAACATGTCTGTTTTATTCACGATGCGTTTGTCTCGCTATAAACAAACACTGTACATATACGGATGGATATTAATGGACATAGTACGTGGATGATACACACATATATTTGTCTTATTGTCACTGTTTTTTTTTTCACTTTCGCCAGTCTAAAAATGGCGAATTAAATCAATTTTTGAATTTAGATTTATTCTTACTGGTCAGCCATTCATGTATGTATTGAAGGATATTTTTTCACTAATCACGTATACGTATCTGCTGTAGACTAGATCTGCTAATAATAATAACTGTTTACATAACGTAAATTATAGAAAAAGCTATATAAATAAGACCGTGAAAACATA
>NC_051401.1:8691750-8694250 GCF_015228065.2 Penaeus monodon
TTTTTTCAAGTTCCTTATTATGCGCGTTTTTATTTTGAACCCTGGCTTGATCTGAAAAGATAAGCCACCTTTCCATAAATCTACTTTTTTTTTCTTTTAACGAGCATTTTTTCGCCAAATGTACTCACTTTGACTACTGGTGCCGTTTGTTTTATTATTTCTTTTCTCGTGCTTTTTAGTGATTACTATACACTCTTCTTCTCATCGCCCCATTCTCATCCTTCTTCTCTCTCTGTCCTCTCTCTCTTCTCTCGTCTTCGTCCTTTTTCTTCTCTTTCTCTCTCTTCTCTCTCTCTCTCATATCCTCTCTCTTATCCTCTCTCTCTCTCTCTCTCTCTCTCTCTTCATCTCTCTCTCTCTTCTCTCTCTCTCTCTCTCTCTCTCTCTCTCTCTCTCTCTCTCTCTCTCTCTCTCTCTCTCTCTCTCTCTCTCTCTCTCTCTCTCTCTCTCTCTCTCTCTCTCTCTCTCTCTCTTACTCCATCCATCTCCCTCTTTCTCTCCTTCTCTTTATCTGTTTCTCTTTCCCCTACCCCTCCTCTCTTTATCTATCTATCTATCTATCTATCGTTCCTCCTCGAACACTATGTTTCCATTCTAGCGACACATTTCTAATTCACTCACACGCTCTTTCGGCCTCATTCCCTCAACTCTCTTCCAACACAGCCTCCCCCTCCCCCCCCCACACCCCCTTAATAACACCCTTCTAAGTGTCAGTTATAACACCTGCTTCACCCTTCACCCTTGATCAGTGTCTTACAGTCGTCTCCCTCTAATAACTCAAGGGGGAACCGATCACACTCGAGGCACACGTCAAAACAAGGCTTTCCATTAATAATAACACGGGATGTCCATTCTTATGCGGCATTACCATTATATCAATGATCAGACCATTAACACAAATGGCCCTTTGACTTTGTGGTCCGCATTAAGGGGTGACCTTAATGGGAGGTGAGGGGAGGGGGGAGGGGAAGGGGAGGGGGAGAGATCATTTAGGCGTTTATTTGCTATCATATCATTATCGAAAGAAAAAAAAAGATCTAATTTAGGCTCAAAGACCATAAAAAATAATCGTATGCCTAGAGGGATTTTTAAGAAACCCAGAGGTGGTCGCGGGCGTTCGTGTGCAGGAAATGCCTAAATCCGGCTTACGCGAACGAGGGAGAATGACGTAAATGACAGTTTTTCCCTCTCTTTTTTTTCTCTTCCTTTTTTTCATTCCGAAGAGAACAATGAGGGTGAAAGTCTTCCTTTGCAGGGGCTGGATATGGGCCCAAATGCCTCGCAGGTTGTGCGGTCAGAAACGTAAATTGGTTGTAATTGCTGGGGATGGGACAGGTTATAGATATGTCTAAGTTATTATGCATCTATATAATAATTTGGACTGGGAAGCTTTGCGGGCACTATTCTTTAAAAAAAGGGAAGACAAATTCACAATTGCAAGTGCAATTTGCTAATTATTATAATCTTCTGCCTATATACCACAAAATAACTTCCCATAGATGATACCCACATTGTACTCAAAGAAATTATAATAAAAAAAAAGATTCCACCGGTACATTCCAAAACCCAGAACACTTAGCCAAACGCTAAATGAAGGCACACGTGCATAATCGTACCTAAGTGATGTACGATAATAAGCAGAAACTGTCTGGAAAACTAATGACTTTTTTCTCAGATTAATTTGTCCTTAAGTAGCATAACCTCCCCCCCCCCACACACACACAACCTCCCTCAGCCTCCCTTCTTCCTCCCCACGTGGGTAAGCAGACTCCACGACCCTCCAAGACCCTTCAGAGAGTCTTAGAGAGAGAAAGACAGGTGTACAGCAGACTCGCACCGCACCTGTCTCCGTTGGCGGGATACAGGCCTATTATCTTCGTGGCCTATTTTTTTTTTTTTTTTTTTTGATAGGCCACAAAGGTACACTTTTTTATTGAAGACTTGGCGTTCCAAATTTTGAAGTTTTCTGTGTATGATTCTAGCGGGGATTGATTAAACAGTATTTGATTTTTTTCAAAAACAATTCAGCTTGTAAAAATAAATATTTTATACTAAAACAATTTAGCTACACTTAATTAGCATAAAGGTTATTGTTTTATTGGTTTGAGTCCCGTGGGAAGGGAAGAGAGAGAGAGAGAGAGAGAGAGAGAGAGAGAGAGAGAGAGAGAGAGAGAGAGAAGAGAGAGAGGAAGAGAGAAAAAGAATGAGAGAGAAAGGAAGAAAGACAAGAGAGACAGAGAGAAAAAAAAAGACAGAGAGAGAGAGAACGAGCGAGAAAGGTAGAGAGAGAGAGAACGAGCGAGAAAGGTAGAGAGAGACAGAGACCCACACAGAAAACAAGCAGATAATTACGCAAAATGTATAGACTCTGGGTTTTGAACTGCACGCCGCCGTTGGTCATAATTTGTCCTAATTAATCACCTTCTACGCTTATAATTAATAGTTTACTTTAGCCCAGGTAATATCAAGGAGGCGCGAACGCGGGAGATACGCCAGAGGG
>NC_051401.1:8701750-8706750 GCF_015228065.2 Penaeus monodon
AAGATTATTAAGCAGGAGAGAGAAGTGACCCAGGGTGACACAGCGAGACAGGTCATGCAGGGGTCATTAGTTTCCTTAGCTGCTGGAAGGAGGAAGTGAAAAGGGAGAAAGACAGACTAACAGGAAGAAAAGAGGGGTGGGGGGGGAGGAAGACAGTCGAGTATAAAGAGAAATTAAAGACAGAGAAAGACAGGGGGGGGATTTATAATGCCACAGATTGCTAAAAACTGATGGTATAGTAAAATATTATGCATTAGATGATAGTATGTGTATGTTTATAAGTCCGTGTCTTTACTTATATGTATCCGTATTGCAATTTTCGAGATTTTGTATTTGTTTGTGTGTGTGTGCGTGTGTGTGTGTGCGTGAGAGAGAGAGAGAGAGAGAGAGAGAGAGAGAGAGAGAGAGAGAGAGAGAGAGAGAGAGAGAGAGAGAAAGAGTAGCTCAAAGCAATTAGGCAGAAAGTTTAGTAATTGTCATTAACATATACTATAAATGTCTAAAGTGATGTACAAATGTACACGCATAATTTACGTAACTTTTTGACATTACGAATCATGTACTAGAATAAGGCAAGAGTCTATAATCAAAACAAACTTACTTATTTAAGAAAGTCGATAGAATAGTGTTTTTGTCCAGTATAATCAAATGGCTGGAACAATATGCAATACGAGCTGGCTTTTAACTCAACGCAATATTTTGCTATCTTATACAAAGTCTAGGAGCTATAACCCGCGGCCTGCGAGGTAAACCATTATGAACTTTAAAACGGAATGTAACATATCTGATTGTCGGGGCCTGACAAGCCTAGCGCTGGAATTTATCTCATTTGACAAAGCACGGGAGATATGCAGACCGGGCTGAAGTTGCCGGGGCCTGATACCGAGTTTGGTGTTAATGTGTATAACTCGCCTGTGCATTGAGGGAAAGGCCAGCGGTTCTTTGATGACGAGAAATTGAACGGTCGTAGAGCATCCTAGTCGGATTTTCATTGTCTTGTTCAAGTTTAATTCCAAGGGGGTTAAGAACATTAAGAAGCAAGAGACTAGGTTTGCAATGTTGATCATGGACTCGACAGAGTGAAATATACATAAGCCTTTGAACTCTGAAGGAGGCATCTACATACCTGTTCCTTGTGTACTGCAGTGATGCTCAGTCATGCAATATTTCTTGATATTTTGGACAAGAGCTTAGATTGAACGAGCATTAGAGGACAGATATGACGGTCACTAAAACCCTAAAATACTTGCAGGAATCATTGCTTGTATTACTTTGACTTCTTGTCCTAGGATTATAAGTCTGGATAATATGCTTTGGTTGGATAATATTATGAGGTCAAGGGAAGCCCACTTTTTCTGTATCTCTGAAGAACACGGTCTTGCCTATCAAGTGGACAATCATTAGCATAACTGTGTGATATTATATATGTCGTTGGCATTAAAGAGAAAGTGCATGATTATGTTACAGTGTAGGGAATAATACACCTCCCTAATTCTAGATCACCAAATGGTTATAAACCTTAGATAATAGGAGTTTATCCTTTTCTCCTAGGGAAGTTAATATAACAGGAATTTCACAAATATCTAAGAATTTACGATGATACGAAAACAAAATTGTATTTTTTTAGACTCTATGCCAAAAGTATGGGCCTTCCTTTCATTTTTTTTCCCTTTTTATCTCTCTTTTTCTAAGCCAAGTAAATACAAATAAGATTTTTTTAAAGAGAGAGAGCGAAGTAGTGAAAGAAATTTACTTGTACTCATTAGGAAGGACGAATTCGCTTAAAAATGGAAGTGTCACCTTCCATAAGTAAATATGTATAACAAACTGATATGGGAATCAAGAATGGGAACCTGTACGTAACTGTTAGCAATGTGGAATTGTAATTCAACGTAACACAGAGGAGAGAGAGGGAGAATAGAGGAGGAGAGAGAGGAAAGGAGGAGAGAGGGAGGAGAGAGAGAGGAGAGGAGAGAGGAGGAGAGGAGAGGAGAGAGGCAGAGAGGAAGGGGAGGCAGAGAGGAAGAGAGGAGAGAGGAGAGAGAAGAGGGAGGAGAGAGTAGAGAGGGAGAGAGAGAGAGGGGAGGAGAGAGAGAGGAGGAGAGGGGGAGAGGAGGAGGAGAGATAAAAAAAAAAAGAAAAACGAGGCGAAAAAAAAATCGATAAGAGATGAAGGAAAATCAGACAAGGAGACAGAGCGCGAGATGGGGAGGAGGGGAGGGGGAGTAGGAGGGGGAGGATAAAAGGGGGAGGAGGAGGACGGAGGAGGAAGGAGGAGGAGGAGAGAGGAGGGGAGGAGGAGGAGGAGGAGGAGGGAGACTGTGTAGTAGGGATGGGGGAGGAGGAGGGGTTCAGTGGGGGAACAGAGGGGGGGGGGGGTAGGAGTGCTCTATGAAGAGGGGATGGGAGGGGAAGGAAGGGATAGGAGGATGGCTTGTGTCTTATGTGAGGGGGAGGATGAGGTAAGGAGGAGGAGGGGAGAAGAGGAAAGTATGAAGCTTTTCCTCTTTGAACCCTTCGTTGTCAGCGATGTAAAGGCAGGTGCGATCGCTGCGACAATATAGTGACCCTGTTCGAGGTGGGATGGGGAGGGGAGGAGGGGAAGGAGGGGAGGGTGGAGGAGGGGTGGGGAGGGCGAGTAGGGTGGGAGGGGGGGAAGGAGAGGATGAGCCTTTTCCTCCTCTTTGAACCCCTCTATTGTCATCGATGTAGTCAGGTGCGATCGCTGCCGACACTCTACGTGACACCCTGCAGGAGGTTCTCGGAAAGGGCGGGGGAGGGGAGGGGAGGAGGAGGAGGAGGAGGAGGAGGAGGAGGAGGAGGTAGGGAGAGGACGAGAGGGTGGGGGAGGAGGGGGAAGGTGGCGGGGGGGTGGGGGAGAAGGGAGTATTTGTATGTAAGTATCGATCTTGTTGACAGTAGCCCTGTGGTAGGGACGGGGGGGGGGGGGAGCGAGAGACGTAGGGTTACGGCGGAGGGAGGGGGGGGTGAGGTGAGGGTGAATGCAAGAGGGGCGTAAGTAGAGGTGGGGGGTTAGGGGAGGGGTGATTATAAACTCGGTTATTGGCTTCCGATAGAGGTACAGAAGATTTAGATTGAAAAACTATCTATCGAGATCTATGCCTATCTATCCAATACTTCTGTCTGCCTATCATTTTAGAATTATGTCTGTCTATCTAACACTATCTATCTATCCAAAACTATATTTCTATTTCAAAGCCTAATACTTTATGCGTACTGAAATTATGAACTGTATAGCTATCTATTAACATTTTATGTATATATGGACGAGTATCTATTTATGCATCAGTTTATTTCAATCATTTTGAAATTAACTCTATATATAGATATTTCTGCTCATTTGCATGTTCATTTCTATATACATAAGAGGCTATATCTATATTACCTCCATTTTCTCTAATCATTATCATCAATATTATTGTCAAAGTTACTATCATCACTATCACAATTATAAATAATTCTGTCATCATTATTATGCATTTATAACATTTTTAAACATGTACGTGTTGTGTATATTTATGAATTCATACCGATATCTTTTGTGATTCCAGACATTATGTTCTTAAAAAAATATATAATTTGGTGGCTGTTATTATGATCATTATTGTTACTACTATTATGGTTGTTTATTGTTGTCATCCTTGCTATTGTCACTATAACATAGATGATTATTGTAACAATTGTTATTACAGTTTTCATTGTCACAATTATCATTATCATGACTATTATCATTATTATTATAATTATTATTATTATTGTTTTTGTTGTTGTTGTTGTTGTTGTTGTTGTTGTTATTATTATTATTATTATTATTATCATTATTATTTTTATTACTATTATTATCATTATTATTGTAATTACTAATGTTATTATTAAAATATTATATATATAAATTATTATATCATTATTATTTTGCTATTGTTATTATCATTATTATGAACATTATTATCATTATCATCAATATTATAACTATCGTTATCAATGTCATATTATCACTATAATTATCGTTATCATTATTATTATTATTGTTTTATTACCGTTATTGTGATTCTTATTCTTATTATTCTTATCATTATTATTATCATTATTATCTATATAATTCTTATTATTATTACTAATACTGTTATTATATTATTATTATTATTATTGATATTATTATTATCATTATTATTAGTAGTATTGCTGTTATTATTATCATTATTATTGTCATCATCATTGTTATCATTATCATTATAATTTCATTATCATTTTGTATACTATTACTGATTTTGTTATATCATAATCAATGTTGTTATATCATTACCTATAACAAAATTAATAATATGATTATTACTAATTTTGTTAAAGGATTATCAACTTTGTTATATTATTATCCATTTAAATATAGCACTATTGATTTTGTTATATTAATATTGATTTTATTATACAATTATCATACTACCATTATCATGATTATTGGCATCATCATTATCATCATCGCCATAAGTATTAGCATTACGGATATCATAATCACCAGAATCATTAATTTCTACTAGCAAATGATTTAGACAAGATTATGGGAAATTATAAAAAAAAAACGAAAATAATTATAAAGAAATTATATTATTATAAAAAAAAAATTTCATTATAAACTCATATATATACATGTATCTTCTTGGGTCATCTCCAGAAATATAGCTGCGCAGATTTAATCTATCTACCTGTATTTAATCATTTATTCATTGTTCTTCATATCTACGTCTCCATCTCTATTCTTATCGAGCTTCGCCTCTTCCCCTTTTTGTCTTTTTTTTCTTTTTTTTTTGACGAAGAGAAATGCGTGTTGTTGAAATGTTGTCTTCAGGTTGTAGCGAAGTTATTGGAGACTTCAACGCCGCTGAAGCAAGTGATCCACAACCCTGCCACAACCCCCACGGTCCTGTGATCCCATTTCATGCGTATCTATCACGTATTCATCTGTTCGGACGAAGGTATAGGCT
>NC_051401.1:8711750-8714250 GCF_015228065.2 Penaeus monodon
AGATAGAGATAGAGAGAGAGAGAATGAGAGTGAGAAAGAGAAAGAGAGAGAGAGAGAGAAGATAGATAGACAGATAGATAGATAGATAGATAGATAGAGAGAAAGAGAGAGAGAGAGAGCGAGAGAGATGGAGAGAGAGAGAGAAAGAGAGAGAGAGAGAAAGAGAGAGAGAGAGAGAGAGAGAGAGGAGGGGAGGGAGGCTGAAAGAGAATGGCAAAGAAGAGAGATAAACACAGAAAGATAGGAAAGTGAGAAAGATGAAAGATACTAACTGTCCATTTACTACAATAATCATCACAGCATTAAACGAACACGAAAAAATAATCGTTGATGAATAAAAAATATAATTTCCTAAAATACTGCATCGCCTTCCCATACGCCATGTAAATTCATATAATACAAAAATACGCAGATTTAGAAAAGAAAAAGAAAGACTTAGTACGCTTATACTGATCTAAAAGATATCAAAATTTTATCCGAAAAGCAGAGTGAAACACCATAATCCCTCCCCCTCCCCCCCTACCCCCTACCCTCCTACCCCCGCTTTTCGAACGACCTTCCAAAAAGGGAGGGGGGGGGGGGTAGGCTAGCCAGAGGGCAAATTGTATATTAAGTACAACGACAATAACGTTCAGCATATTATTAAAATGTGGGGGGAGGGGGGGAGGAGGTGGATGTCATCTGTCAGACGTTGATGTCGGGATGATGGGGGGGAGGGGGAGGGGGAGTAGGAGAGGGAGGGGGGAGAGGGGGGGAAGGCCGTAAGGTAAGGTAAGATCTGTATTTCTTATCTATATCAGTACTAGGTAATAGTAACACCTTATCCATAGTCATTATCAACCTTACTTAAATTATCGTCAAAATTTATAAAACTATCGTTTTTTTTCTCCTTGCATATCATATACACCCACTTTATTCGTTTTTTCTCACTTCCTATTTTTCTTCTCTGCTTTTTAAAGATGAGAGAGAGAGAGAGGAGGGAGAGAAAGAAGAAGGAAGAAAAGGAAGGAGGAGAGAGAGAGAGAGAGAGAGAGAGAGAGAGAGAGAGAGAGAGAGGGAGAGAGAGAGAGAGAGAGAGAGAGAGAGAGAGAGAGAGAGAGAGATAAGACAGACAGACAGAGACAGACAGAGAGACAGACTGACAGCCATCCATCCACCCATCCATCCATCTGTCCAGAGAGACAGACAGATAGAAAGATAGACAGTCAAACAGACAGACAAATAGACAGACAGATAGAAAGATAGATAGATAGATAGATATACAGACAGAGAGACAGACAGAAAGACAGAAAGACAAACAGACAAACAGACAGAAAGACAAACAGACAGACAGAGAGACAGACAAACAGACAAACAGAGAGACAGACAGACAGAGACAGAAAGACAAATAGAGAGAGAGGCAGACAGACAATAAGACAGAAAAACAAACAGACAAACAGAGAGAGACACACAGACAGACAGACAGACAGACAGACAGACAGACACACAGACAGCCGGGCGACATGCAGACCTCCAAGGCAGACGGACGGCACTTATGGATGCGGCTGAGAAAATTAGGCCTAATGAGAGCCTACCGAAGGTGATGGTGACGTATTGCCTCCCTGTCTCACCTTCCTCCTCTTTCTCCATCTTCTCCTTGGGCTCTTTCCTATCCCTCTTTTCTTTTCTATCCCTCGGGATCCTTTTCCTCTATCCCTCTTGCTCTTTCTATCCGACTTCCATCTCCTATTCTTTGGGCTCTGAATCTTCCTCCTCCTCTCCTCTTCTGTTCCTTTTATTCTTTCTAGCCCTTTTTCCTCTCCTCTTCCTCTTATCCCTCCCACTTTCTTATTCCTTCTACTCCTCCTACACCCCCTGTCCCTCCTATTCCTCTATCCCTCCTATCCACCCTACCCTCTTCTCCTCCTTCCCATTCCTCCTCTTCCTCCTTCTCTTCCTCCTCTTCCGTCCCCCTCCTTTTCCTAATTCTCCTCCTCGTCGTTTTCCTCCTCCTTCTCCTCCTCCTTTTCTTTTTCCTCCTCCTTCTCCTTTTCTTTTTCCTCCTCCTCCTCCTCCTTTTCTTTTTCCTCCTCCTCCTCCTCCTTTTCTTTTTCCTCCTCCTCCTCCTCCTCTTCCGGGAGCATTAAAGACACATTACAGGGCATTTTGGAAGGGGGGGGGGGGGGGAGAACATCGACAGCCATCCTGTGCGTTACCGGTGTCCGCCTTACCCCTCCCCCCTCCCCCCGCCCCCTCCTATCTACCCCTCCATCCACCCCCTACCCCACTGCCCCCCTTCCCCCCATCCCCCATCCCTACGCCAGCCACATGTCAGTCATCATGACCGTTATCGCGACCCGTAATTATGAGCCGACATGCAAAGCGGTCGCGAGCGCCGTGTTGTGCTAACGGCCGTCATGCGAGGGACTTGACATGAGGTCAGACGGGACATGACATGACAGGACATGACGCGGGAGTGGAGGGATATGGGTGGAGGGACGGGAGGGGGGGGGAGGAGTAA
>NC_051401.1:8726750-8729250 GCF_015228065.2 Penaeus monodon
ATTCAAGTCTTATTTACTCATCCAGTCACCGGATTAAATTAAATTATATGAGAAATAATGCCATTACGTGCCAAAGAACTAATAAAATACTAAAAAAAAATCTACATAGAATAACTAAAACTCTTATTACTACTGATTATAAAAACACAAAGACATGGATATATTCCTGTTTAATATAAGAGGTCGTTTAAAAAACTTGTAATATGGACAGAATTTCCGATACCCATAACGCGTGTGGTGTAGGCTTTTAATGTTAGAACTTGCGTCAAATAAGGCCAGATTTATTTATGATAAGATATAGATATTTAGCAGTGGTTTGTGATAGTTCTTGGGAACTAGTTAAGTTGTGATTAATGATATTAGTATAAAACCTTAAAATTATTTAAATAAAAGATTAAATGCGGTTAGATGAGCTCATCATTTTTATTTCATAACCAGACTCTGCAACGAACTGTTGAGCTTTGTACTCTCACAAGTTATTTCAATATTTTTTTCAATATATCCCCAAATATTCAACCACAAACAATTAAGCACATTGCCCAAGTTTAAACAAGTGAATAGACAGATAAATAACTTCACTTCTGCAGATAATACGAAAGATAATACAAAGATACGAAGGTTTACGAACATGACCACAAGCCTGTGAATATATTTTCCTTTACCTTACGAATTTCGAGGCAAACCTTCCTTCTCGTTTTCTATTCTCTGCATAAGACAAAGGACTTACTATATTTACTTCTTGGATGTTCATGTACATTTTCCTCCTAGAACAACATGAGGAATGAATGGAAAGAGTAACATGCAAGGAAGAATGAAGGAGAGAGATAGAGAGAACAAAAGAAAGTGGTGTCACTCGGCTAATGTATTCGATAAAGCTTGATTAGGAACTGATTAAAAGTTCCGATTAGATGATTTCCCTCTGGCTTCGATTACCATGCCAATCTGTGTGGGAATTTAATCAGTCCGACAGTTGGAAGAGGCAAAAGATTAAGGAAAACGAGAACATAATGGATACTCCAATCATGATAACATAACGATAATAATAATCAATGTTTCAATTACGGTTATCATAATCTTCATAATCATCATCGTCACCATTGGTATTAAAACAATAATGATAACAACTCTCTTAATTCCCAGTAGTATTTTTTCCTTTCTTTATTTCTTTTTCTTCCAGGGTACTGCTTATTCATTATATTTATACTTTATATATTATACATTGTATTGGATGGGGGAATCTTTAATTCTGTGTGTCAATATATATATAATCATATATATACATATATATATGTATATATATATATATATATATATATATATATATATATATATATATATGTGTGTGTGTGTGTGTGTGTGTGTGTGTGTGTGTGTGTGTGTGTGTGTGTGTGTGTGTGTGTGTGTGTGTGTATGTGTGTAAGGAGAAGAGAGAGAAAGAACGACAGAGACAGACGAGAGAGAATATGCACTCATCTCTCTCCTCTCATCTCTCTCGTACTCTCTCTCTCTCTCTTCTCTCTCTTCTCCCATCTCACTCTCTCTCTCTCTCTTCTCTCTCTCTGTCTCTCTCTCTCTCTCTCTCTCTCTCTCTCTCTCTCTCTCTCTCTCTCTCTCATCAACAAGAACGAAGGAGGATTTTCGGAAACCTTTCTTCAATCTGGAGTATAGCATCTGCTGTAGTGAAAAAAAATAACATGGCGGATTATCTGTATGGCCATTAATAACACAATACGAATGTTCATTTTCCTAGCCGTGTTCTTGTTAATAGTGACTCATTTAATAATCTTTTCTTCACTCGCAAGTCTGTCTCGCTGTAGATTTTGCACATGAAACAGGAAAATTCACTCTGGCAACTGTTCTACGGTCTTGCATACCCATATTTCACTACATTACCCTATGCGACTAAATTTAGATCGTATCCTACATTTGCATTATATATTACAGTCAAATCTTATTATTATAAATCAGACGTATCAAATATCTCCTTTACATGGCCAGTTAACCGGAAAATTAAAGGGATAACTAGACTAAATCCATGTCAAAATAGCAATCCATCTCAAACATCGTTACTTTGTTGAATTACTGGCAAGCATGTATACTCCATTAAACCGTGGGGGAAGCGAACTATGGCTGTGTGTTACATATTTTGGTGTTCACAGGTGTTAGATGATGTTATATTAAAAAAAAGTCATGTGTAAAACAGTTTGCAGTATAGTTGAGCAGGCAGTAAAGTGACAAACAAATAGCAAAGGTATATTATATGACAAAATGGCTTTTGATGATGGCACTGGCAAAAATGGCTAGTTTCATTTCTTGCAATCAAACAAAAGATAAATAATAAATAAATAAATAAAAGGTAACATGTTTTATAAAATAGCTTCTTATATGTGCCCTCGTTTTTAGCCGTGACTATTTCTGCTTCATCACATCAAGGCTAAAAGTCTTATTCTGACTTTCCTTATAAAACACAAAATCGTTATCAGGAAAACACCATAAACAT
>NC_051401.1:8746750-8771750 GCF_015228065.2 Penaeus monodon
TTTTTTTTTTTAATCAAGTAAATATGATATTTACTGGTAGGAAAATTCTGTCTTTATGTACATTAAGCTACTGTGCAGATGTGAGCTTATCAGCTCTTATCAGCTGTTTTCATGCACTGATGCATGCCTGAACTCTCCAGACTTTGCAGCTAGTGTTCTTCAATGATCAGATGAAATAGTATTTTTATTAGTGAAAGAGTCACAAATTATTCTGTTTTAGGTTTGTTGTGTTTGTTCACACGATCACATAGATTCTTCCAGTTATTATTTCCTGTTGCTTTTGAAGTCATTACTGGTTACTCTTTTCTGATTTGGGAACCACACTAAGCCTTGAGACTTCCAGTTTGACACTTTTTTTCATTTTTATTGATGTCTCCAAATACACAATATTCCAAGATGTATTTTCGCCTCAGGCTCACCTCTTACTGTGTGGATACTGACCCTTAATAAGTTAATATTTTCTTTTTCTTTTTCCATTTATGTGCGCTCACTTGTTATTTCTACTTTGAGAAGTAAGAAATAAAAGAGTTAGCTGTATATTGAAAAAGAACACACTTGACAGGTTTCAAGCTTGTGTTTCTACCTGTCAGCACTTGGGAACATTTTGCCCTACAGATAACCTTTGTTTATTTTCGCTATTTTCTATCCCTATGTACTTCTATGAGGTTAGGTTCTTAACTTATCCTCTTGAAGTAGGGTTTGTTACATTGTCCTTTTTCCAAAGCTCTTGGGCTCTTCCAGATTATTTTGTCAACTGTCAGTATTCATTTGAAGATGTGATTAGACTTCCATATTATGTATGTCACATTAATTGCCGGATATTTTTGATATTTTTGTAGGGTACATTGTGTAGGGCCCTTGCAATCTTTTGGAATTCCTGAACGCTCAGGAGAGGACATTTAAAATAAAAGGAAGCTGACTCTGTTTGGTCCCTTTAATCTGGAATCCTCAGTATGTATATGAATTAATAATTGAGGACTCTCTCCTATGCCAGTATACTTTTTCAATATCAGTATTTTAATTTATTTTTTATTATTATTATTATTATTATTATTATTATTATTATTATTATTTTTATATATCTCTTTGCAGGAAATAGCCAGTCATCAGCCATGTCACAGGAAGGAAATGGTGAACCGCAGCAGGATCAGGCGCAACAAGAACAGTCACAGTCCTCACCCAGGGGCATTGATGCTCTGAAGGCACACGTCCTTGAGCATAAGGTGGACACAGCGCTATGGGCCACCCGGGCACTCACTCTTTTATTCTGTATATCGTACCTCATTCCTATTTTTGGGTAAGTTTGTATGTCCTTGGGTTTAATCTTTTCTTTTCCTTAGACTTCTTTCTCTTTCTCTCTTTCTGTTCTCCCCATATTTGTCTTCTTCTTTTTTTTTGTTTTTTCTCCCATTCTCATAAATTCAGTCTTCCTCTTTTGTTCACATTTTGATCTTTTACTTTGTTGTGAAAAATCAAAATGATTGATAATAAAAAAAAAAAAAAAAAAAAATATATATATATATATATATATATATATATATATATATATATATATATATATATATATATATATATATATATATATATAGTAATTGAAATTTAATACTATTGCAAATTTCTTACAGTAACCCATACAGCAGTTACCAGAAAGTCCTTGTGAGCAATGCAGCGACCTCCGCCCTCCGCTTGCACCAGAGGATCCCATCTGTGCAGCTGACACGGGAATTCTTCCTCCAGCTGTTAATGGAGGACTCGGCCCACTATCTGTTGTACTCAATCATTTTCATGTACACAGCCTCAATCACCATGGTGCTGGCTCCAATATTCCTCTTTGCACTGCTGCATTTTGCCAGCTATACCCTGTCCTTGCTTGATGTGAGTATTTAAAAGAGTTTGAAGAAGTTTGAATTTTTAGTATTTATAGTGACTGATATGTTTTATACATATATTATTAGAGGTTTCAAGGTTTTGATTTTTCTTAGTACTGAAATGGGCTAGCAAAAAAAAAGGGGGGGGAAGGGGGGGGAGAGGGAGAGAGAGAAAAAGAGAGAGAGAGAGAAAAAAAAAAAGAGAGAGAGAGAGAGAACAAAAAGAGAGAGAGAGAGAGAGAAAAAGAGAGAGAGAGAGAGAGAGAGAAAAGAAAAAGAGAGAGAGAAAAAAAAAAGAGAGAGAGAGAGAAGAGAGTTTTTTACCCAGTATTTTCTACAGTATATCTGTGCATGACACTATTATTACATTGGTGATTAGTGTTATTCAGCCATATATAATCCGACATTCATTATCATTCACTTTCTCAGTATTGCTATACAGAACATCCTTTGTTACCAATCTTAGCTGACACAGAATGTCATTGCTTTGTGCAATATGTAAATCAGGTCTTGTGTTTTGACTTGGAATTGTAGACTAAACAGCATTTGGAGAGACAATCACTTTTATTTCATTTATTTCCTGCATCTCAGCTCAGCACATAAGCTATAGTTCTGATTATGATCAGCTATATATTTTGGCAGTAACTATTGAAATGCATTGTTAACACGAGTTCTATAACTATGATAGTTGTATATCCATGATGTAGCCAACCTAACTGAATCAAACCCAACCAAACAACAACCACATCACAGAGATTGCATGTTCACTACTCATTGTTAATCCCTTTAATGACTGTATTCTAGAATTTTTATTGTTCAAGACTGACTGTTTGAGCTGTACTGAGGCCTTCCTTGAGCAAATCCACCCATCCTTTCCCTCCCCTGGAAGTAACCTCTAGTAGCACTCTATGTGAATTGTTTGTGGAAAGATGCTGTGTCCCTTGAGAATAACCTCACTTATGGATTTTTTGTCGTAACATGATATTAGTTATGACTTTTTCTTATACTCTCCTCTTTTTTTTTTCTGCCTTGTTATTAGTTATGATAGATCCAAACATAACATCTCCTCATGAAATTATCACAGATATTCATTGGGTTAATGTGGAATTACTTGGCTTGACATATTGTTTTACTTTTAAATTTTACCTTTTAATCCCCAGGTGGTTGGGCAGAACAATGCCTTGGGATCAAGATTCCTCATCTCCCTGGTCGAGTTCCAGCACAGAAATATCTTGCGAGCAGCTGCCTTTGTGGAAATCTTCCTCATGCCCTTGTGTGTGGTGTCACTTTTCCTGTAAGTTTACCAATGTATACACATCTTTAACACCAAGAAATTTTGGAAAGGATATGTCAAAGGTTGCTGTTTTATTCATTGGTTACCAAAGTGCAAATGTCTTATCATATCAGCCTTAGCAGTGCTGTGTATAGGTAGTAAATTTGTAATGCTTTACAGGTATAATCTCACAGCATGAGGAACATCTAGATATTTCTTGAACATTTTTTGTTTTTGTTTTAGCATGTCCATCACATTTTATGTAAAGAATATATTTATTGGAAATTCTTGATATGTTCATTACTGAGATAAATTCTTTTTCAAAAATGGTTCATATTTGCTTTTCCCGTCATTTTGATTTGAAAACTCCCATTACTGTCATTGTCATAACGATTAGAACCGAATAAATGTTAAGCATGACACTATATCTTGCTCGTACTAGAAGTAGCTTAATCGTAATAATATTCCTCTTCCTTTCCAGTGGCAGAGTCAGCTTAATCACTCCATTCGTGTATTACCGATTCTTGCTTCTGAGATACTCCTCACGGCGGAACCCCTACACCCGTAACATGTTCCACGAGCTCCGTATGACAGCAGAGTACGCAGTGAACAAACCAGGCATACCAGTGTTCCTGCGAAATGCTGTAAACAGAGCTATTGTTTTCATCTCTGGGTTTGCTCCAGCTGTGGTTGCTCAGTAGTAGTGTTCCTGATTGCTATTGTTAGAGACAAGTAGATTTGTTCAAGTTGAACAGCAGGACAGGTCTTTTCAACCCTGTTTTGGATTTTTTGTATCAAGGATAGAAAATGAATGAGTATAGGAAAAGAGATATTGATAGTTAGGAAATGTACTTTATGATTATTAACATAGACCGGTGGAATCATTCAAGTAACTGTACCATAATTAAAGAAATTAAACATGAAGTGGCAAGAAATGATGGAATGCCTAGAGGTGTAGATAATGATAGGCAAAGTATGTGTTTATCTCTTTCCTGTTTTATGTGGTAGTTTTTTATGGTAAAGTATCTGAAATGTTATGTAAATGTGGTGTAAAATATATGTACCCTAAAGTACTAAATTTTTAGTCATTGTGCTAAAGGTGTCTAATCTGTAAGAAATAACTGAACTGCTGTATTCAAAATAAAACACTAACATTTTCAGTTTGCCTGATATACTGGAAATATTGTATTTGAACATATCACATTACCAGTGATTCTTTTGATAGACTGATACAAGGAGAATTCTTGCTTGAGAAATGTAACTGCCTATTTGTTTTTCCTTACCGGGTGTCTGCTATTTGATATTTCATGTCATGGTAGAGAACATCACTCATGGAAGGAGTAAATAGCCAGTATTCATTCTGAACTTGTAAGGCTTCTAGTTTTATGGAGAACATGTTTCAATGATTTTTGTTCACACCATTAGGGTTCTCTTTCTCCTAGTATTTCTTTCACTTTGTCTCACTCTCTCATTCTTTCTCTCCCAGTTATGCCTGAGATTCAGGTTATCATGTAGAATGGTTGTAAGTGTTTGTCTTATGTGAGTTTTATTTTAAAGCTTTTTGTTACTTTTCAAACTGATATAAGTTCTTTCCAGACATAGAATCTATCACTTTGCAATATGTTACTATTGATGTTTTAAACCTGTAAGTATTGTCACAAAAAAGAATATTTCTTTAAAAGTATGTGCAGAATGGTGGATAGAGAGGCAGATTTTATTTCTATACCTCTTGCAAGGTGCGTGAACTTTTGGGTGTTTTTATTTCTATACCTCATGTATGGTGCGCAGATATTTAAAAAGAGGAACACTGTTAGCAATATGGGAAATAAATGTTGTGACCAGTATGGTACATGCCTTTAGTAATTCAATAAAATGAAGAGGGGGGAAATGTGTATTAACTGATTGGAAACTATATGGAGTTAAATATTTATGTGTGAATTTAGAATACCACCTCTATAGTAGTTATAGTATTTTAGTGGGGACTTAATTCTATCTTGATATAAAGCAAAAACTGTTGTAGAAATAGTGAAAACCATCACAGTCATTTATGTATGATTTGTAAAAATGAATATGTATTGCATTTTCTTTAATACTTTGAAGGTTGGAATGTTTCTGATGTAATTAAAAGAAAAGATGAAAGTTGATATTTATTTTTTATTAGCAAAAGCTCTAAATAAATATATATATTTTTGCCACAAATTCTGAGGACGTTAATGTAGTGAGTTTCATCATTATGATGGTGTAAAAAGAGAATCACATGATATTGCATCAACACACTACTATCACCCCCTTCTCCTTTTCCCTCTCCCTCTCGATCTCCGTTTCCTTTTCTGGCTCTCCTTTATCTTTGGCCCATTCTCTTTCTCCTCCTGAGATCTGTGAATATTTAGCCTTCACTCTCCTTTTGCTTTTTTCAAGCTGCCTCAAGGGTGCCTTGCTGGTCTTGTCTGATATACTGAATAACCTTAGTTTGGTCAGATTGTGTATGAAGCTGCATCCACAAGATTGGGCATCCCTGATGGGCAGGAGAGGTAGAGCTCATCATCAGGCATTCTTGACAGGCAGACTGCTGGGAAATTTGTGCTCATACCAGGATGAAATCACCAGACAGTGGTTGTGCTGCACTCAACCACCTGCTGTAGTGATAGCTACTTCAAGTCGTGTCTGGCCATTCATTAGTTTGCCTATCGCAACAACAAGCATGAGCATACTGACAAATTACCCAGTGATTGGCACTGCTTACCGGGCATACCTAATCATGGAGATGCAACTTGAGTAACCCTATATAGAGTTCTGAATGTCAGTCCTTGCAATACAAGCCTTTCAATTATAAAAAAAAATATTATTATTATATATAAGCAAAATATGAGTGGCCTACTTGGTCATGTGCCAAGGTTACAATTAATTTATAGATATATGTAACTATTTAATTATTTTGGGCAAACAATTTTGATGTGTTTCTCATTTAGTTTAAAAGTAGTGTAGCCATTGATACAATACACATGAAATGATAACTAATGTGGTATGAATTTCATGGTGGTGCAAAATATACCCTTGCCAGTATTATCTTGATATCCTGTTTGGAAAAGGACTGGTATTAGTACAAATAAGTGGCTCCTAATAATAATTGCTGAAAGTGTGACAAGGAGACCTGTGAAATGCAAGCTACTCACTGTGTATAATTTTTGGAAATGTTGAAAAATACAGGAAAAACTTTGGGAATTACAGTTGTCAGCCTAAAAGAATAATTCTAAAGATAGTAAATCATGATTAGTAAGGCATAGGTTATAAGTTTGGGTTGATCGCATGTTTGTGGAATATGTTTTTCTCTGAAATATTGATAGTAAATTGATCTTAAGATTTAGATGTGCAGAGGATTAACTTTCTTAATACATGTATAAACATATGTTTGTCATGTTTGATTTTTGTTGTAAATTGAATAATGACTTTTTATTTTTTTTTTTTTTTTTTTTTTTTTATTATTATTGTTTTATTACTTTAGTGGTTTCATTTTATTGTCAATGAAACTCCCTGCATTTCTGTTAAAGTGTTAATATGCATTTTCAGCTGGCTATGTTGCACGATTGGAATTAGAGGTGCTGAAAATTAGAATACAAGATATTCATGGTAATCAAAAACTAACCAAATAAGATTCAGAGAAAGGTCATGTTAACATTACTCTATGTTCCATGTCCTGTAGAAGTGAAATGCTGAAAACATTTTGGATTTTGGCTGTTACATAAGCCCAGGAGTTTGTACAGACCAGCAGTGCCTTGGAAGTTACTCAAACCATGGAGCTGATTTCATTTATCTTTTTTTCCACTCTCTTTCCTGTAATGGAATTGCAATTGGTTCTACTGCTCAGACAATAATCCTTGAATCCAGTGGAAGAAAAGAGAAGCATGTTATCTGTATATTTCATTTTGTAATTCTAGCACGCAGTAAAATAAATGGATTTCATTCCTAAGATTGTAAATGGTAACCTTATCTAATTGAAAAAAAGAAAGTTAAAATTGTGTGTGTGGGTGCATGAGTGAGTGCGTGTGTGCACATGCATGTGGACATGCATGTGCACATTTCTTGGAGTCGGAGCACCCTGTGAGTGAAAATGAGCCAGAAGAGCATAGTGAAAGACCCGATGCTTCTTTCATGTGTTTTGTATGAATGATTTGTTTACATTTTTTGTTAAAGCAATAATTTTTGTATGACATTGGAGTTTTCAACATTAAACATTACTGTAAAAAATTACAAATCATAAGGGTTACATCTTTTTATATCCCTTTTTTTCTCTCTCTCACACACACACACACATACAAAACATTCATGCATACATACATACATATACGTACATACATAAATATATATACATATGTACATAAATATATACGTATATACATGTTTATATATATATGAGGGCAGATTGAAAGTTATCTGACCCTATGGCTATAAAATGATAACCCTCCCTGTTTGATTAGGAAAACTGTAATGGTGTCCAAAGGGGACCCCTTAATTAGCCACACCTCAAACCTACCTCTTCCCACTAGTGGAAATATCTCTGGAAGTCCTCTGATGAGATTAGTTAATTCATTACATTTCCACTGATTTACAAATATTCTTTAAAGGCCATTCTCAAGGACTTGTATTTAAAAGATATTCATCACCTTTGAGATATGTGGTATAAAAGACTAGAGTAATGGACAGTATCCTGACACTATCCTTAAGTAGGAAAGCTTCCAGGTACACATCACAGGGCAACATATGGTCACAAAAAAAGCTTCGGGAAATATTTTCCAGAGTGAGAGGAAAGTTAAGTTAAATATGTAGAGAGCCCCTAAGCAGCTCCTTGTATTTTGTGGTATCAGGTGTGCCTGTGTCTGGCTAGAAATAAGTGAAGAGAAAGTGTATATGGAGACTCATGCACCATCTTACACCAATGAACTCTTGCTAATCATCCTCACTCAATGCCTGAGAACTGAGTGTCCATAAAGTAAATGTTAATATCTAAATTGCAGTTTTCGACCTCCCCTCTCTCATACAGATACACATAAACGTGTATTTGTATGTATGTACACATACACAAACATGTATATATTACCCGTGTATCCATATATGTCTCTCTCTCTCTCTCATTATGAAGGGCAAGTCCACTATATGGCTTTTAGATAGAATATAAAACTCAACTGAATGCATATTCTCACACACACACACACACACACACACACACACACACACACACACACACACACACACACACACACACACACACACACACACACACACACACACACACACACACACACACACACACACACACACACACACACACACACACACACATTTATATTGCTATTTTATTATGTATGAATTCTGTATAAATGTTCAAGTTAGTATTGGTGGCTATTCATTTCTCTATATAGAAGGGACATTTTGTCCAAGTTACTGCCATTGTTCATATATTAACTTCAGTTTAATCCCTTTTATGTAGTTGATGGATAGTATTTACACATAAAACAGTATAATTTGTTTTGAAACAGATTTTGTACAACGATAGGTCACTTTTAACATTTCTCTAGCGAAATGTTGCTTTTCTCAATGGTCACATAGATAGTTCAGACAAACCTCCAGGGATCGTAAAATATTACACGTTCCTTGCCAAAGATAGTATGTTCTTTAAAAATTGTGTATTGTAAAGTTGTGTTTCTGTTATAGAAAATCTAGTAATAATGGAGCATTGCCCATATAAGAAGCCATGCAATGTAGTATGTGCTATGTACAGCTGGCAAAACAGGAAATAATGAGTGCTCTTTACAGGGGTTGTATGTATTCTGAAATTACTCCTTTTCTGATGCTTCAGTTGGGCTGGTATTCCTGATATGAGATCTCATGGCTTTATGTTATTTACAAATATGTAAGAAGGTAATATGGTTAACAATAAAAACTTGGACTTCTAAATTTATTTTTTTACCTTATGATATACATTTTTTTATGTTTCATTTTGTTATGTATGTCATCTACATAAGGAAGTTCTGGAATATGACAGAATATTCATGAGTTGATAAAAAAGTAGTGTTGCTGAAATATATTTTTTGTTTCTAGTTTCATTCACTCTTCAAATGAAAACTCACATATACCCCAAATGTTTACAGTTTTACATATACATGTATTTTTTTCTGCTGAGTGCATGAAATTTTTGATATGCAAAATGTCTCTCTAGTATGGTCTTACTCAATTTATTTTACTTACTAGATTTACCTTTGTTTATCTCTACAATAAGTCAAATATCAGATATTACAGAGATGCAATTAAACTTCACACAGTCTGTGCTTTTAATTTGGAATATACATTATGAAAAGCTATGCCCTACATGGCTGCAAGTGCAGTGAATAAGAACTTTGATATATAAAATAATATTACCAGGTTTATGGTATTAATTAAAACAGACATTAATCAACTAAATGAGAAAAGTCCATGATAAGAAGCTAAGCACATGCAAGGTCATTAAATAACCCAACTACAAAAGGAATTACATAGACAATCAGTTTTCTATGCAAGTCATGATTGGGGTACTTTTCTGTAATACTTATATTTTTGATGTAAATAGTTGGTAAAAACACGCTATGTTATTATTTTTTTTAATTGTATCTTATATTCATATTCAGCCCTATTTTCTTGCACTCCGTATCTGAGTTAATAGTTGTTAAAATGAATTATACATTTTACTCCTAGTTATTGAGGTTACTGTAAAGGTCATGTAATAAACAGCCCGATAATCACTTTGATACAACTTCATAATCAGCAAAGTGAGCCCGAGTGCCAAAACTTAATATCAATTTTTCATTGCGAAACATAAAATATAACTAATATATAAATATTTGTGCCCACTACTTTTATTTCACTCATATCTCTTACCCCCTGCAATGCAGAGTTGATACTGTTGCCTTTAAATAGCTTCATTTACCTGATGTAAAATCTGAAATGACATATTGAAGAAAATTTTATTAAACCATTTACTATGTAAATGCCTTAGATAAAATGGGTCTGAAGCTACTGCAGTCTGCTGACAGTAACCAGTGCCTCTTCCTTCAAAGGCCAGTATCCCATCTTGATCATTATTTTTTATAAAAATTTGATAAGCCACTTAAAAAAAAAAAAGAATGAAAGTTATTGAAAGCTGAATTGAATGATGATACCAAGGTAGAAAACAAAGGTTAAATTATGTTTAGAATGAAAGGAAAATTTTCAATAACATATATATGAGTGTATGGACAAATTATACACAGAAACACACACAGACACAGACACAGGCACATGCACATGCACACACAGTTTTTGTAAATACTTGCATCTCAAATTGCCTAACCCTCATACATTGAGCATATTGTACCACCTGTGTCCAAGGGTCAGAGTAGTTTTCTGACAATATCAAAGGTAATGATAAATATTGTTTGGCAACTGTACACCAGTAAATAAGTTGTGTTACTGTTAGAGTTAATCATTCATTCATATTGTATATATTTTTGTTTTTGTTTGATTATTATAAAACAGAATAAATTATTAGCATCTGTTAATAAAAATCAGACCAGAGAAAAACTTAATCATATACTGACTCTGACTTCGGTTTGTGTTTTGAGGTGAATTTTGTGTACTGCTAATGAAACCTTTCCTCAAGTGAGGTCCTAGTGTTTATGTGTATTATTTCTTTTCTTTATTCTGTGGAGATTCCCAAAATTTCACTAAAAGAATGAAAAAGGAAAAGATAGAGAAATGATAGGAAATAATAAAGAACTTATTTTTACATCCTTACATTCATATAGACAACAATTCATCATAATCATAATTCCTTTTTTGGCAAAGAATACATTTCATATATTCAGTAATATATTTGTACATAAAAAAAAAAAAAAATTACACCTTTTATAATTTCTTTAGATATTCTCTTAGAATGCAAGTGAAACAAGTTTAAATTACAGGTAAATAACTTAGTACCCTGTCTAACCATACTTGTAAAATTTGACATTGTACAAATATATATGAATTAAAGGCTGTACATCTTTCTTATACATTATGAAATTACCATATTTGTTTTTAACAACAATGTCACTGAAAAATTTCTAGATGTTAAAAATGATTACAAATCATTCATATTCCATGCAAGATATACAAGCACAGATGCTTTGGTATATATTTCACAAGACATAAAACATTATTAATGGTTAATGCTAAAAGTACTACCAAGAACAATAAGTTATCATCCTGCAGTAAAGTATAAACGTGTCAATATCCAGTGAGCAAGATGTATGGAAGAAACAGTGAAGGCAGAGGCCATTTGTACTAAGCGGCCCCTCCCGAAGGCACAGAACAGCACACGGAAAGTCCTCCTCTCCAACTCATCTAAACTTATATGCAGGGAGAAATCATGAATCTAATAAATCCTTCCTAACTTCTGAAGTAACCAATCCTAAGTTCTGTGTAGAGATATATATAAGAGTATTACTTAATATCTTAGCAGTTTTTGTAAATTCAACCTCTTCTTTACTGTTGTCAGGACACAGCCTCTATACAAAATGTCTAAAAAAGACATTCTATGGATTTTACAAATAAAGTAGGAAATACCTTCTCTTCACAATTCTTTTTATACACCTTTTAAATGATAATACACATTTCTCTTTAAATCTATGGAATGCCATAAGATACAGTACCTCTGGCATAATCAAAGGAACATGAGGCAAAAATATATACACATATAGTAGTAGACATATAGTAGCTGACATTTATACGTAGGCAATGTAAACTCTTACATGCACATATAGAAAAGTATTTACTTTTAACATTCACAAAATACTTTCAATAATCACAAATTTCTCATTCAATGAAATTTTGATATAATTTTTTTTTGGAAACTGGCATTTTAAGTTAAGAAAATGTCTAACCATTTTCTGATACCATACAGTGCCTAATCAAATGGTAATGCTCTTCTCTGCATCTACTGAGGCTTAAAAAAAAATGTAGGTCTACATAAAACAAATATTCTTAAAAATTAATGCTTTACTCTACACCGAGTTTGCTTCTGTGTGTGTGGGGGCGGGTAGGTGGGTGTGAGTAGGGGGGTGTATGTGAATGTGTAAAAATATCTCTTTTGTTAGCTCTGCTTACTATGAAAGAATGGTAACATACAATTAGTAGTAAAAATATTTAGTAAGCTTCTTTAGCTTGCTTATAAATACACAACAGTAACAACAAAAATACATTAACACTGTTCTTTGTTAGATAATCCAGTACATTAAACCAAATGTTGCTTGCAGTCAGCTGGGACAGACAAGTAAATCTATTAGAAAATTTAGAAACTTCTACAACACTACTATGTCTTTTTCTACACCTGTTCCACAATCACATGCTTTTTTGCTTCATATATGCATACTTCCTAACTTGAAGCTAATTACCATAATAAATGGTATTTAACTGCACTGCTGCAATTAATAAAAATTGGAAATGCCATTTATCCCTGGATGGAGGATAATATCTAAATAGTATTTGTCATTAGCCATTAACAAGAAAGATTTTGCTATTGCAGAAATATATTATACAATTAAATCAAACTATAATCCATATTAGTAATCTGGAAACTATCTGAATTACATACAAAACTATCAAAATGTTTACATTTAGTTCCTGGGGGAAAAAAAGAAAGAAAGAAAGAAAGAAAAAAGGGAAATCACTTCAGAAGTATCAATTATCTACTCCAGTTTCAGATCCTATCTAATCTAATATCATTGTGACAGTTTTTCACATAAGTAAGGAAGTTGATATGAAAGCATTGTAAAACTTTTCACTACAGGACGGCATATCTACAAGTGTGTGCTTCAATAGCATTTTCCAGAAATAAGTTTCAATAAATAAATGGTCAAAGATTAAACTGCATCAATGTTTGCAAATCATTTTCATGCTAATACCAAATAATTCTTGAACTGAAGAATAAAAGTTGTTTTTATTTCAATTAAAATGGGGAAAAGTTATCTGTTGTCCATGAAACAAAAGAGAGCACCATAATTGGTGATAAAAGTTGATTGCTTTTAAATTACATAAAAAAAAAAAATTGTGAATATTCTCACACCTAATGTCAGTGTGGTTACTTTAGTGGATTTAAACAATATTGTTAATCATTAATAAAAATTAACAAAACCAATTAAGAAAATGTATAAAGTCTGTCTTACTTCAAGACCACTGGAAGAACAAATTTTTTGCAGTGAAAATCTTATAATGTTTAGAATATCTAAACAGATATATGTTTTTCTAAGAGACCCCTTGACCCCACGGGAGGAGCCGGATTCACTTAGACATCGACACAGGAAGCAAAACACTTCTTGGCAGCGTCACGGGCATATGGGATGTAAGAGAGGGAATACCAGGTCATTGCTAAGAACTGTATAATCACCATCAACAGTGCCAGACCTTTTTTGTGGACCTGTGGAAAGGAAAATCATATTAAAATCCCAAACTTTCCATCTCATAACTTTTTGAGCTTTTAGTTTCCAATTTTAAAATGACTATGGGCCTAATAAACTCACCTTTGAATTTTTTTTTTTTAACAAAAAATTATTTTATGAATCATAAAAACATTGTCAAAATTATCATATGTGTAGAATTTAGTAATATATGATTCAGATTTCCTAAATACACATGAATTGATCTAAAACAAAACTTTTAATAAACAATGGAGCGTTAAAAAACAAGAATCACATTTTTCTATTTTGGTTCCTCTGACTTTAGAAAGTACAGAGTCAGTAGCAATAATATAAAGCAAAGTTATCATTCATCATTTATCATTGTAAAAGGACCTCAAAACAATAAATATTTCACACAAAGTTTTTGAGAAAATGCAGTAAAAAGAAGATGGGGAAAAAAATTCATACCACAAATGCAGCAATCAGAGTCATGATGAGGGCAACAAACATGATGATGGTAGCTATGATCCTGGTTTTGGCAAACATCTTCTTGCATTGATTTACTGGTCCCATCAGGAAGCATGTACTGCAAAGAAATAACTATGTAAAACATGCTTTTTGTGTGTGTCTCTAATCATGAGGTATGAAATATTTCCTTTTGTCCAAATTGCATGTAATACAAAACCAAAATATATGTAACCCTACTTTCTGAAATATATGTACTGTCCATTATGCACTCTGTCCTCCAAACTACATAGTCATTGCCTCTAGGAGGGAGAAAGACAAGAGATGGAAAGTGCTAACTATAGACTTTCAACTTACTATATATAACAATCTTCTTAACTCACCTAGAAAGTGCCATGACGTTGCCTAGGGTGTAAAAAATTGCAAACAAGATAGCTCCCTTGGGCAAGAAGAACAGCGCAGAGCCAAGGAGAGAGAACAAAAAACCAAGGATAAAGCATATTGCAAACCCTTTAACACGTGTGCTCCAACTAAGGCTGTTTGAGTCAATTACCTGTGAAGGAAAAATAAGACAGTTAGAAACCTCTGTACTACAGCATGTTAAGGAAAATCAAGATGAAACACTTCAGTAGTGAAGGAGACTAGATTGATAAGATTAATTACAGTAAGATTTATAATAAAAGGACTAAAATAATAGGTGACTATCTCATAAATAACAATTGTAATAGGAATTATAAAAACACACACACACAAAATGAAGACTAAAAGGAGTAAAAGACAATGAGATATCTATGACCTTTTTTCCTGTTGTTGGTACAGCATCTTGGGGGTGGGGGGAACCTATTGCATTTTAGCCCAAGTGGTTCTTAACCAGTAGGTTGCAACCCCCTTGGTTAGCATGGGTGTCATGGAGCCTTGGGGGAAAATACTTTAAGCCAGTTTCTGTGTTCATATTAAGATTATGATATGAAACCAGGTCTTCAAGGACCATAATACTGACATTGCATGAAGAAAAATCACAAAATAATTTTCACTTATTTTTGTTTTAGCTTAAATTTTGTACTTAGAAAAATGGTAAATGGAATGGTTGGTGTTGGGGGTCATGGATGTGCCAGAGGCTTGAGAAAGGGGTCATGAGTATGAAAAGGCTGATAGGTGACCTGTATTTGTTTCACTCTTCTGTGGATTTTCTTCCCTCTAACTCGCCAAACAAGTACCTTCCCAACTGAATTCTTTGCTTTTGTACCCATACTCTATTTTCAGAAAGGAGTTAAATCTCATTCTGGATAGCAGACTTTGCAGTTCTTAACATGGGAAGGGTGATCATGCAACTGATGGAGGAAAGTTGCCATTTTTATAAATCTAATATCCCTTTTTAATGGGACAAGGTGCTAGTCTCTGCTACATGGACACATCTTTGACTTAAAGCTTGAATTAAATAGTCGATTGTTAGTGAACTCTAGGTCTACATACCATCAAATATAAGCTGTCTTCACCCTACCTAGAGTTGATATTTCCTACTAGAAATAAAAAGGAACAATCTTCATATCTACTTCATACTGATCTTTTATCAGGATCATAGCTCTCTCTGTCTCTCAAACCTATATGCCAAGTACACATCTTTCTTTTATGTAAATGCCATGTCTGGATCTAGGTTTCCCATTTTCACCCTTTGGTTCAACCCTTAGAATTAAGGCATTTAAAGCTAAGATACTATTCTGGCCTTTCTTATATGGCAGTGATAATATCTAACACAATAATAATAATAATAATAAAATGTAGTAGTAGTATTCCATAATAATAATAATAATAATAATAATAATAATAATAAAAAACTATAAATCTGGAAATAAGTGTGTGTGTGTTCTAATTATTTAGAGAACTGGACACTGTATGAGGATGAAAGCCAACATGTATGCTGCTAAGGAACCAGTAAAGTGCAGTGTCAAGTGTGAAACTGGTGGCATGAGTAGTTCTCAACAATATGAAAAGAAGCTAGAAATTTTGATAACTATACCCACCCATTTCAGCAGAGGTGAGAGGGATAGATAGGTAGAGACAGGCATACCAAGGGTCACTGAATTTAACTACATTTGAGAGGTGTGTGTGTGTGTGTGTGTGTGTGTGTGTGTGTGTGTGTGAGTGTGTGTGTGAGAGTGAGTGTGTGTGGAGAGTGAGAGTGGGTGGGTGGGTGGGTGGGTGGGTGAGTGAGTGAGTGAGTGAGTGAGTGAGTGAGTGAGTGAGTGAGTGAGTGGGTGAGTGAGTGAGTGAGTGAGTGAGTGAGTGAGTGATTGAGTGAATGAGTAAGTGAGTGAGTGCATGTGCATGCCTGCTTCATTTGAGATGCAACATTATATGTCTGTGACTTTGGGTTTGTCTTTCAACTGTTTCTAGAAGCACGGAATGTATGAAGTTAGTCTTTACGAGTATAATACAATTACAAACTACGTAATGAAAGCTCAAAAAAATATAAAAAAAAAAAAAAAAAAAAAAAAAAAAAAAAAAAAAATTAATATATAATAATATATATATATATATATATATATATATATATATATATATATATATATATATATATATATATATATATATACACGAGTAATAATACGTATTCTTAATACCACCTTAAAGCACTGTATCTAATTATCTTAATTACATGGTTATAAAAGTGTTAGTGCAACACCTGTGAATCATGGTGTTTCTAATCTACTTTTCTTTATGATGTTATAAACACAAAGACAAATTCATTATCAACTTTACAAAAATGAAAAACTGACTAAAACACTGATTTATATAAATTTGTAACTAACAGAACATAGTTGGAAAATTACACTGATTGCATGAATTGCAAAGTAAAATTATTTTGGCCCTCTATCAGGTCCAGAGGTCTGAAAACAAAAGCATTATTGTGGGTAGCCAAGGGAAGTGTATGTGATCCATAAGTTATGCATGCAGAAAGTTATGTATGCACAATAATTCATATTCTTTCTCTCAATAAAATAACCCCTACACACACACACACACATACACACACACACATACACACACACACACACACTCACACACTCACACACACACACTCTCACACACACACACTCTCACACACACACACTCACACACACACACACACACACACACACACACACACACACACACACACTCACTCACTCACTCACTCACTCACTCACTCACTCACTCACTCACTCACTCACTCACTCACTCACTCACTCACTTAATCTCAAGATGAAAAACATGGATGTAAATTCCTTTAGGTCACCTGGCCTAGAGAGGGTACATGGCCAGAGTCATGTGCTGACATGTAAAGTTACCATTTGCAATGTGGCAAAGGGTCTTATATTTCAAGCATGGATTAACTTCCACTTGCTCTTGAGTTGCCAAGTGTCGTATATTCATCAAGACATTTACATAATGAACTTCCTGTGCCAGAGATACTATAGTATTTGAAAGATCACTGAACAGACATTAAAAGCATGCTACTAAATCGATAATGTGAATTAAAGTTATCATTTTCTCACACTTTACTATTACTTACACACACATACAAATCTGTACAGTAAACTTATAATAATTTTCTTACACTTTACTATAACTTATATACTACATTTTTCTTTAGAACTATGTGTACACTAATCATTCATAAAATACTAATATCATGTATTGCTAACTAATACACCAAAGCTCAAAGTAAATAAACAAACTAATACACATTATATTACTAACACTTCAAAGAAACCTGACATCCACAGGTAAATTTGTTTGTATATTCCTGTGGAACAAAGCAACACAAAATCATACAAGAATATTCAATATGTTGATGATGGAAAATGGAGATGAACAGGAATTTATATCCTACTGATTGACTATTCATTCTTTACAATGTATTAAGCATAACATAATAAACAAATAGAGACATACCATCACTAGGTCTGTTTTAGTGAATACTGCTTTTAAATGAAACAATGGTAACCTCTGCATAACTCAAATTACAGCCCATGGTACTCAGTTACAGACCATTACAGACTATTACACCTAAATAACATGGAAAGAAATTGACTGACCATTTTCTTAAAAACAAACTTCAGGTCTGGAAACAAGTTTGAAGACAGGGAAAAAATCATCTCAAATTCTATGGCAAACCTGTATTCTTTGCTAAGTTGCAGTAGTTACTGGATGCAACAGTAAGAACATATTCTGAAATATGTCAGCCTATCTGCCAGCATACTTGCCCTCCCTCTCCCCCTCTCTCTCTCTCTCTCTCTCTCTCTCTCTCTCTCTCTCTCTCTCTCTCTCTCTCTCTCTCTCTCTCTCTCTCTCTCTCTCTCTCTCTCTCTCTCTCATTCCAAATCCTTCATTAATCCTACCTCCTTTCCACTTATCTACCTCTCTATCCATCTCCCCCTTAATTGCTGTTACTCTATCTTATGTTCTAACTAACTGAATTTACACCACTTGTGCATACATCCTTGCCTTGTATCTTTCCTCTTTACTTTTCATTTCTTTCTTTTGCTTTTGTGTTCAATTTTTCCTCTCACTCTGCCTTTTCCACACTCTTTTGCTTCTCTTTTTCCTTTCTTTTTTTCACTCTCTTGTTCACCCTGTGTCTCCTTAGGTCTCTCTCTTTTAATCTCTTATTTATCTCAAACAATTTCTTACCCTACCAAAGTACTTTCTAATATCCAAACAAAAACAGCCTTGAAAACCCAAATAAATATCATAAAACGTGAAATATATCAAGAAGGTGTAAATGTGTAAAGAAAAGAAATTCAATTATAGTAACCCTGTACAAAGACATGCAGAAAGTAATTTGCATGGATTTGGAAGTGGCATGCATCTCTTTATCTATCATTCCAGGAAAAAGTTATATTTGCTCATGCAATGGTAATTAGGAGAAAAAAAGAAAAATTGAAAGGACTACAATATTTAGTGTAAACATTGGAGACCCCAAAGAAGGAATAAGAAATAGGAAAGGGTGAGGAAAAAAAAAAAAATTGTTACAAGAGGCCCAAGAGACTTACACGCAAGAGTGGCGTGTCCTCCGTCTATGGGAAGAAAGGGATGAAGATTAGTTGTTGGCGAGAGGTTCAACCTGTGGCGAAACAAGGTCCTTCTGCAGGACTATGTGTATCACTCTGGTTAAATGTCACACTTCAGGGGATGCAAAGAAGCATTAAACAAACACTTTAACCATACAGAGGAGGGTACGGTCTCACACTTAATAGGCTAAATCTAAAGTTTACCTTACATTAAAACAGGACCCCAAAACAGACCCTTCCCACTACACAAGCTGCTTCCTTCATAACTATATTCAAAATAATACTGTAACTCAGAATATTAAGATGGATAACTACCATTAATGTATGTATCTGTACCTATATAATGTGTACCGTAAAGAGTATAACAGTATACACCATGAGACACATCACTGTAGTAGGGAGTATTTAGAAAGGATAGGCATTATGAGCATCTCCTAACAGTGGTGAGTTGCTGAACTTGGACAGAACAGTACTTGACAGGCACTGACATTTCTATGATATAGGAAGATATAAAGTTTGATTTCCTGTTTATTGAGCAACATCAACAATCCTGTGTATCTAGTATCATTTCCTGTTCTTATTACCAGGGGACAAAACTTTCTTCCACCCACTGTTATAATATCCTATCCTGCTCTACAGTTTGCTGAAGTCTTTTTAGTGACAATCGTTTGTTATGATGTGAAAACTTAAATATGGATAACAGTGGTTTTCTTTCTCAACAATCAAGAATCTTTTAAGGATGGAACCACTCTTACAAAATCCTTATACCTTTATTTATTATATGTGAAGAATTATGACAGTACACTTATTCACATCTGTATGTATTTCACTATTTATAAAAGCTCTAATGTGTATGTGTATGCCTGCCTGTGTGGTATAGTGACTCAACAGGCAACAAATGATTATGCAGTAGGGACAAAGTTATCATCTGACATTTCCTGACACAGCTGCATATCCAGAGGCCCCTTTCCTCTGATCACACTTGCCTAATAACATTTATCTTTGCTTTACTCTTGTTTTCTGGCAAATCATTTTGCTAGCCTGAATAAAATGAAGAAAGAGAAAGTGGTTGTAGAAGGATTATAGAACTGCAAGAGCAGAAAGATAAACAGTTATGGAAGTAAATGAAAGCAAGAAAGAAAGAAAGTGGGAGAGGAGAGAAAATTTATAAATGTATGTATGTTTTTGTATATATATATGTATGTGTGTGTGTATATTTGTATGGGTGTGTGTATATATATGTATGTATTGTGTGTGTGTGTATATGTATGTATGTGTGTGTATATGTATGTGTATACATATGCATGTGTGTATATATATATGTATATATGTTATATATGTATATATGTGTATATATGTATATATGTATATATGTATATGTGTATATATATATATATATATATATATATATATATATATATATATATATATGTATGTATGTATGTATGTATGTATGTATGTATGTATGTATGTATGTATGTATGTGTGTGTGTGTGTGTGTGTGTGTGTGTGTGTGTGTGTGTGTGTGTGTGTATGTGTATAAATTTATGTGTGTATATATATGTATGTGTGTATATATGTAGATGTGTGTACATATGTATGTGTATATATATATGTATGGGTGTGTATATGTATATGGGTGTATATATGTATGTGTGTATATATATGTATGTGTGTGTATACATGTGTGTTTGTATACATGTATGTGTGTATATATGTTTGTGTGTATATATGTATGTGGGTGTATGTATGTACATGTGTATATTATATATGTATGTGGGTGTATGTATGTATGTGTGTATATTATATATGTATGTGTGTGTATACATGTATGTGTGTGTATATATGTATGTGTGTATATATGTATGTGTGTATATATGTATGTGTGTATATATGTATGTGTGTATATATGTATGTGTGTGTGTATATATGTATATATGTGTATATATGTATGTATGTGTGTATATATGTATGTATGTGTGTACATATGTATGTATGTATGTGTGTGTATGTGTATGTAAGTATGTGTGTATGTAAGTATGTGTGTATGTAAGTATATATGTGTGTGTTATATGTATGTGTGTTGTGTGTGTGTGTGTGTGTGTGTGTGTGTGTGTGTGTGTGTGTGTGTGTTGTGTGTGTGTGTGTGTGTGTGTGTGTGAGGAAATGTATGTATATAACAAAAGGATCCTGTAATATCTATGTCCTGCCTCTTTTTCTTTTTTTGTTTCTATAATGGCATACTCTACCTTTCCAAAAATGTCTTGCCATATGATATATATTTTCAACTTAATTTTCATTTACAGGAATTTACTGATGAGCTAGACTGAAAAATAATGAGGTGATGAATTTAAGAAAGTGAAACTAACTTAATATTTGAAGAATATGTGCTGTACATGTATCTGTGTACAGGTAATTCACAATACAACAAGTATTCAGTGTGCATGCCGATGCATTTATCGCCACAAAACCCTCCATAAAATACAAGAACTCTGAAGCTACCACAAGAATTAAACAGCTAAACAAACACACACAAAAAAAATATTAAACCTTTCTCCTTGATGCCAAAGCAGAAAACAAAAGAAAAAAAAAAAAAAAAAAAAAAAAAATCCCACACAATATGGTAGCAAAAGGTCCATGATGCCAGACCTGGGTGATAATGTTCCCACGCTCCTCCTCCTGCTCCTCGCTGTTGTCTCTCCCACTTAGGGCCTTCCGTAGCTTGTCCATCTTGGTCTAGTTTCGTTCGGCAGATGTGTGTCCTGTGAAAGAGTGGTGGGGGGAAAGAGAAATTATCGATACCAATTTTTTTTCTTTTCTTCCATTTTTTTTTTATGAAGCAGGCATATTAGACAAAAGAAAGAAAGAGAAAAAAAAATGACAAGGGCTATTCCAAAAATAAAAAAACAAAACCAAATTTGGGAGACTCTAGATCTTCTTCTGGGGTTTAACTCTAACAAGCAAACAACTGTGACTGAAGAATAGTAACATTTCCCTATTATATTTTTATTTTCATTGTGACAATTGGGCCTTCCTGGACAATATTTATATCATCAGATTTATTCTCGTGATGAGAATGAACCTGATGATCATTTTCATTTAGATCACGATGAAGGGCATGGGAGGGCATGAAGTATATCAGGGAAATTATGAGGTAAAACAGGCTGATATAAGAATATAGAACTAAAATGCATAAAACTAGCACATAAAATGCATAAAATCTGCTAATGAAATTCTATGGACATGCCTCCCATCTAAAATTCTATAGACTGATGCACAAACCTTAAAATATATCTATGGGAATCCAACCCATCGTTTGGTAAAATCTACGAGAATTCTTACCAACCAAAGTCTCTGTGGTAATTATACAATACATCCTGACAAATAAATCAACCTAACCTAATCCCATGGGCTTTATACAATATGATCTACTCATAACACTGTATGTAACCTGAAATGAATGGGAGGGATATAATTTTGCTCAATCAAATACTATATTTGCTTCTACAAGTAATTTGCTCATTGAAAACCACATATATACAGCTATACAGCAAAACACAGAATAGTGTAAATAACTACTAACCCAATATCGCCATGAAAATCCTGTGCTTATTTTTTGTTATTTATCCTTTTTTTTTTTTTTTTTTTGTGAAATGTCTCTGTACACTGTATGCACAGGACTGACAGAGGAATCAATTAGTAGACCTTGTGACCTTACCCGATTTCACCTTTCCTCGAATTGGCGGGAAAAAACTTTTTTTTACTAATGCTATGAATATCAATGGTGTTACTTTTATTATAGACATTATCATTATCATAATGTTATAAACATTAGTTACAGCAAAATAGGATAAAATATTTTCGTAACTCAAGGAAAAGGGGTCAAAAGGCAAATAGGCTGTCTTGTAATTGGCTCATTGGTGACTTAACACAAGTGTAGCAATCAATGTGTAAAAATAATCAATAAAGTAAACTCACAGTGGGCATGGCATGTACGTATATGCCATGCCCAGCGCACTGGGTTAAACATGTTAAAGAAGTGAAATAAAAATTAAAGAATACATTAAATACATGACTTAGGAGAAACAAGCACTGGTAATTACAAAAAAAAAATTGTTTTCACAAATGATAGTAATGCATGAACTACTTGACAAATTGCAGTGATGAGTTATAGTAGTGTTTATTGTCGCAATGTAAACATGGTGAGGGACTTCGAAAAAGATGGGTCTACCTTCCTTCTTTGTCGTGGATCTCCTTTATTTTTAATTTGCGCGCCATTTGCCATTGATAAAAAGTGTTTCAGTCTAAGTTCAGGTAACCATTCCATACCATCTTTTTTTTTTTTTTTTTTTTTTTTTTTTTTTTTTTTTTTTTTTTTTTTTTCTGAATCCCAGATTGTCACCTATTGGCTACATTTACGGTATTGTAGAGTAATGTCTACTGCCTATTTTTCCCAGGAGTTCCAGTTGTGTGCGTTGTCACCTCCCCCCTTAACCCCAGCCCAGTAAAAAAAAATAATAATAATAATCTTCCACATATTCACAGCAGGATAAAGCATTGGACATTAGGCAGACTTAGCATCAGGCACTACCACATGTCAGTCCTGTGCTCTACCCTGCCATGGGTAGAGCAAGACATTCCATTACGTTACTGTAAATATGGTCACTTCATAAATATTTTCCCCATTTACTTGATAACAAATACACTATAATGAACCTCATCTTTAATTACCACTGACTTACACATACCAAAACGTCCAGTGTTTCCCTCTTATAAGCTTAACATACGAGTTTTAGACCTATACATCATATAACAAACTACAAAACGAGTCTCTACACAAACCTTGAATACAGAAAGTGTTCTACGTGGCAGAGATAATACGAGCCCAGCCAACCATTTAATCACACTCCCCTCCCCTTACACTAAACTTCCATCCATCAACGTAGTTTAAAATACATGCGAAGTTATGTTCTTATCTCATTAGCAAGAAAGGTAAACGTATACACATCAATGACCCAATACACAGCCTACCTGTTGATTACCTTATCACCTAACTACAACTTCTCTCCGGGTCTCCTTACACTCTCCTCAAGCCTTAACGAAGTTCTAGGTGAAAGCATTGACACTCACGATATATTACAGCATGGGTCTCCTCCTCCTTCCCTCACGAGACGGCAGAAGTTGGGTTCGTTGTTGAAGTTCCTCGGGTCAGCTGAGGCGTCTCGCAGCGAATCCACAGGAACGGACACTTGTGAGAGAAAATGTGAAAGATAATGTGTGGGAAGATAAGGACACTTGGCTTTCCTTTCTTTCTGTTGTGTTTGGTGTCGCGTCCGGCCAATAGATGGCGGGGAATGGAGTCTGTCTCCTTGAATGGTTTAGTCTCGGGAAATCGGTAAATACGTCTATATCCGAGATTCAAGAATCATTTATATATTCTGTGAATGAGCGTGTTTATGAATGAAGTCAAAGCAGAAGGCATAAAGTGCAAAATATGATGTGCTTTTAGCATTTGCTTGTTAGATGACGTCGGTGGTCGAATATTTTCCTGAATGGCAGCTATAGAAGCTTACAAAAATTTCAGCAGGCCATATTTCGTTTTTCCTCTTCTTATCCTTCGGTTTCATGTTATCTGATGAACATAAAAATTAGCAGTTGATATCTTAGAATTATCAAGTACCGAATTTATTGCGATTATAGAAAATGTTTTTCCACCCACGTACATAAAAAAAATGACAATGTATGGGGTAACTAATATAAAACATCAACTTTAATGGACAAATTAACACACCGAAATCTTACAAAGAAATATATAATATGCTATTTTGTAATGCTATTTTAAATGTGGTTATTTTATTTAAGTATCAGGTATAAAAATTTAAACCATTCTCGGAAAAA
>NC_051401.1:8779250-8818622 GCF_015228065.2 Penaeus monodon
TTTTTGCATGAGAGATGAAATATCCCATTGTTGTTGACTCATATCCTCTGATGACTCATGTTGGCGGTGATAATGAGTCGTCGTCACCAGCAAGTGGCATGAATCGCCATCAGCTGACCCTGTAATCTTGGCTTTATGTAGGCTGTGGTTGAGAGATTAACAAATGAATAAAAGGTCAAGATATCACGATTGCACAACAGATATAACAGTGCCCAAAGGGTCTAACTAATCAGTTGGCATCCAGGCAGTGCAGAGAACAGAGCAGTTGAAAGAGATCTGTTTAATTATATTGTCGTGATCTGAAAAAAGTAAGGAATTGAAATAAGCACGAGTGTATAACCATAACTAGGGTAGTAAGCTAGTAGGTTTAGACAAATATAAGACACGTGAGGTTTAAGACGCAGAGGTGAATAAGTGGACAAGATAAAGAGTATTTAATAGTGGACAATGGACATAAGGAAACAGTCAAGGGGTAGCCTTTGCAATGCACTAACTTGGGCTTCCCTTATGTTAATGTCATATCACTAAATATGATTTAGTATGATAATTTGAATAATGTCTGAATACTGTGCAATATATTCTAACGATTATTCAAGGTTAAGTGTTGTATAACTGCAAGAAATATGTTCGAGAAATAATGTGTTAATGAGGTTTCCCGTCCGTGCAAAAGTTCCGCGTTGGCAAAATTTATGGATTCGACATTCCTCGGGTTTCCTTTGTTTCAGCAGTTTCTCTGTCGTGCATATAACTTCTTTTACGTCATCATCTTCTCCCACCCTTGGTCACTGCTTGTGTGTTTGCGTGGTTGTATGCCTCTCTTTGTTTGTTTCTGCCCGTGTGTGTGTGGTGTGTGTGTGTGTGTGTGTGTGTGTGTGTGTGTGTGTGTGTGTGTGTGTGTGTGTGTGTGTGTGTGTGTGTGTGTGTGTGTGTGTGTGTGTGTGTTTGTGTGTGTGTGTGTGTGTGTGTGTGTGTGTGTGTGTGTGTTTGTGTGTATGTGTGTGTAGCTCTCTCTCTCTCTCTTCCCACCTCCCTCCCTTCTCTCTCTCTCTTTTTTCATCTATCTGTTTGTCACTCCCTCTCTCCTTATTTCTCCCTCCCTCTCCTTCTCTCCCATTTTCTCCCTCCCTCCCCCCTCTCCCCCTTTCTCTCCCTACTTCTCAATTTCCAACGAACCATCTTGTCACCTGCTCCCCTCCCCCCCTCCCCCTTCCTTCCTTCGGCCACGCTCTAATCCCATCCGGCGGCTTTCAGATCCTCATTCACCTGGTCAGGATAATGAGACGAACATCCTTCCTCTGTCCGGAAGCAGGTCACGCTCGTTTCCTTGGAGGTCACCTGTCCTCCTGCCTGACCCCTCCCCCTCTACCCCTTTCCCCTCTCCGCCTGCCTCTCTATCCGTTTATTTTCCTCTCTCTCTCTCTCTCTTTCCCTCCCCTCCGCTCTCTCCCGTCCCTCTCTCCCTCCCTCCCTTCTCTCTCTCTCTCTCCTTCCCCCCCTTCCCCCTTCCCTTCCATCACCTTCTGCTCTCCCCCTTCCCTCCCCTCCCCCCCTGCCCTCATCTATCACGTGGTATACGTCAAATTCACACCTGGAGAGCTTCAGCATGTAGGCTTTTGGATGACTAATGACTAAGGGATTTTCTTAAAATTGCAGCTGAGGTGGAAGGAGGTTTCTTCTGTGCATTTTGTGTCTAGTGCGCTGAAGGTATTATATTCATTTCTTTGTATTTGTTTCGTATTTAGATGTGCGATATATATATGATTTAAATATGTACGTTTATTGGATAGATGTGCCGTTATTTCCGTGTAAACGGATCTGTATACATACGTGCATATATACATAAATACATACATGCATATATACTGGTATACATATGTATGTGCATACATTTATGCATGTGTACACACACACACACACACACACACACACACACACACACACACACACACACACACACATATATATATATATATATATATATATATATAGTTATATATACATACATATATACATATATATGTATATATACATATATATACACATATACATATACTAATATTATATATATATATATATTATCTATATATGTATATATATATATATATATATATATATTTATATATATATATATATATATATTTATATATGTATATTTTTTAATTTAACACACACACACACACACAATATATATATATATATATATATATATATATATATATATATATAATGAGAAAAGCGAGGAATGTTATAACTAAACATATAATTTGACAACGCTCACCATCCATTACTACACGATTAGAATGCAGCGTACAGAAATATGAAGAAAAACAATACACGATTCTACAGATAAGAGAGCGTTGCCGTCTTGCCTTAGATTAGGTCATCTGTCGGTTGTACGCCAAACCTTATCAGCTCATTGCGGTTCGTCGCTAGTGGACGTCTCTTATCGCTTTTTCTTATTAACTTTTTCACACTGTTTTCTTTGCTTTAAGTAAAAATAGTATTAACATTGATAACCTTATAAGTCATATTGGTCCAGGCGTTTAACTGTATTGCTGTAATGCACGTAATCATGTTTGTTAACTAAAATGCTAAAATTATTTAGTTGCAAAAAAATACTTAGCACTAATGCTTGCAATTGCCTTATTATGCCATAGTAATTGCCGTCTTGTACATTTGTTCAAACGAGTGAATGTTAATTGTATATTCGTGCTAGCTGTAAGTTAAAGAAAATAAGTAATTATTATTTTTTAAGCGATATCCCTTGACATGGGATGCAGTCTCGGTCAATCTGAAATACGCAATGAGAGCATTCCGTTACCCTGTCGGGAAACACGTTAAAATAAGTATTCTTTTTTTCGAGTATGAGACTCTAGGAATCGGCGATGTATTACAGAGTTAAATACAGTAAATCGGGACAAAGGACGCACGCTTTTCTCTCTGAGGAAAACGTAACACGCACGAGATATATGACATGTGCACGTCTTGAATATATAGGATTCGACACAACTGCATAATGTCTTATGAATAAACAATTCAAAGTTAGCCACTACAGCACGATTCATATTTGCTGAAGGGAAAAATTCTTTGTGTACAAATGTTGATCAGTCATGAGTCTGCGAAGTTCAGTTATGGAGGAAAATAATGGAAATATTTTGGAAGTACCCTCGAGAGAGTATGTAATATAAAAATCAACAGTCGTAATTGGAGAGTTATAAATATATAATTGCCTTACGAAGGATAGTTACTAAGCGAAGGAAATGGATAAAAATCCTCCATTTCATACGCCCTGTGGTAAATCCTCATGCACGAGGACCCCCAGTCAGATTGTTCCATGGCAGGGGGGGAGGATAGATACTGCTCTACGTCTATATGGCAGTCGTGCTCGCAGTTTTGACATCTTTGAGAGAGCAGCCGTTATTGTATAGCATGATGGCTGAGAAAGTGGCGCGTTTTAGTTTTATTAATTACGGGCGAGGTTGCGGAAGTGAGGATTATTTTGGGGGGACAGACCTCCTCGGATATGCATTCGAATAGGAGCGTATAGCAACAACACGGTTGTGTTTGTGGTTCTATTTAAGAATTGTGAAAAAAAGGAGTGGTGGTTATTAATTCTACAAAATTGTTGTAACTCCAGGCCAGAAACAAGGGGAAAGAGAAGAGTTTATTTTTAGACGTTTTCGGAACTCCCAAGGACCAGTAATGGAACAAGCGAAGACCCAAGGCATTATTTAAAAATAGTTTTTTTATCTTATTTAATGACATTCACTACTATGTAATGTAATTGAACGTGGATGCTATTGTATTTTGTGTGAGGAGTAACTACCCTGCACTGTAGGATAACTAAAGTAGATGTTAAACTTGGGAAACTGAAAAAATGAAACAGATCTAGGGAAATGGATAAGAAATTGATACCGTGTAGTGTATAATGTCATTTAGTAATTATGCCTGTAAGATTGATCAACATTCATGGTGGAATGATATGCTATTCCATTTATGCTCCGCACTTCAATGAAGGTAAATTTGGCAATATACCATTTTCAAAAAGCTTTGCAAATTTATTCCGTGTTTCAATCAATCATGGGATGACATGCTTGATTCTCTTGTGTTTTCAATTGTAAACTGATTGTAAGGATATTTTTATTTTATTATTTTCTTTTTTTATTCATATGACTGCACCCCTCTCAAACTATGTCCCTATACTTCTACTACTCTGTGCAATCCCGACGAAGCATTTCTTATGAAACTGAAAACTTCCCTGGGGCTCATATTGTCATTTAGTGTCATGCTGCTGTAAGTTTTGTTGTCATGGTTGTCATTATAGTTATAATTATTATTAATTATTTTTATTATGGGTGTTATTGAAAATTTTTTGTTATATTAGTATTGGTGTATAATGGTTTTTGTTATATCTTATAGTTATTATTGTTATTCTTGTTGTTATAATAGTCATTCGGCATGGCATCGGCATTATTATTTTTATTAATCATATTGTTAGTGTTGTTACCATTATTTATGGTTTAAAATGATAGGATAATGATAAGATAATGGGGATAACGATGGGAATGATGATAATGAGAAAGGTATGAGATAATGGTGAATGATAAGATAAGATTTAATAATATTATCAATGAATTAATATCAGTATAGAATAATGATAATAAAGATAATAGTAAAAATAATAATATGATGATGATAATGATAATGATAAGAAATAATAATTATGTGGTATTTATTGGTGAAAGATAAAAGATAATGATAATGTTTTATCATGAAATATTGTTTATATCATTTTTTTATCATTTATTATATCATTACTCAAATATTATTGTATTTTTTTATAAAATAATAATAATTAATTATACTAATAATAATAATAATAATAATAATGATTAATATTATATTATTATCATTATTATTGTTGGTTGTGTTATTGGTGTTGTGTTATTGGTATTATTGCTATTGTTATGGATTATTATGATTGTTGGTGTTGTGGTTACTGTGATTATGTTATTGGATTGTTGTTTATGTTATTGTTATTTATTGTTATGTTGGGTATGATTATTAGATTATTATTGTTATTGTTATTGTATTATTATTTTTATGGTAGTTTTAGTTTATTGATTATTATTATTATTATTATATTATTACTATTATATTATTATTATGATTATTCTTATTATTTAGAATTATATTTGTTATTGTTAGGTTTTGTTATTGTTATTATCTATTCATTATCATTATCAGTATCATATATTATCATATCTTCTTCATATTTATTATAAGTATATTATATATTATTAGATACTATATGATTATATGTATTATTATATTAGTATTATTAGTATTATTTTAATATAATAAATTATTAGCATTATTATTATTATTAATCATTATCTTATCATCATAACATCATCATCATCATCATCATCATCATCATCATCATCATCATATCATCATAATCATTCATCCTATCATCCTCTCATCATCATCTCATCACATCACAGTATCATTATATTTCATTATCATGATATTAGCATTATCATTATTATTATTAGTGTTATTATTAATTTTTTATTATTATAATGAGAGAGGATGAGGTGAGGGTGAGGGTTGAGGGGGAGGGTGAGGGGAGGGTGCTGGTAATGGTGCTGGTAATGGTAATGGTAATGGTAATGGTACATGGTAATGGCATGGTAAATGGTAATGGTCATGGTAATGGTAATGGTAATGGTAATGGTATGGTAATGGTATGTTGTTGATGGTGATGGTGATGGTGATTGTGATGGTGATGGTGATGGTGATTGATGCCACTCAAGCAATTAGATGTGCGATATAGTTTGTGGACACGGAGTGGGGAATGAAAAGATTTCCAATGAGTTATATATATAGACAGAAAATTAGGCTTCAAGAACAGCAAATTTTTCTCTCATGTGAGGAACACTTTCATTGTAAAGATGTAAAGTCATAGATTTATAGGTTGTCAATTACAAACCAAAAATTGAGCTAGTCATTCACATGACAGTCTTGAAAATGACATCAATATAATCGGTAAAGTAACCGTATCCTTTCGCAATTAGCCGTGTGAACTCAAAGCGGCCTGTTTGACGTCCAGAATGAGAGTATGACGATAATATGCAAGTCTAGTGCTTTGTATGCTTGAGCAGGATTATTCAGTACACTTGGGAAGTGCTCGGTGTATAAGAGATCACTGGATTTTTTTGTTGGTGACTATTATTTTTTAAACAGATTGAAGGTTCTTTCACATTCAGCTTACTGTCATGGTTATATGTTGAAGTCATCGTCCTCATATCATCATCATCATCATCATCTCCTCATCATTCATCCTCATCTCATCATCATCATCATCATCATCTCATCATATCTCATCATATCATCATTATCATCATTCATCATCATCGTCATCTCACATCCTCACTTGTTTTTATTGGTGTTGCTTTTGATATTATTTGTATTGTTCATGGTGTAGTAGTAGTTTATTTATTGTTATTGTTATTGTGGTTATGTTGTTATAAAATAATAATGATAATAATATAATAATAATAATAAATAATAATAATAAATAATAAAATTATATTATTATTAGTATATATTATTAATTTTTATGTTATGTTATTGTTATGTTATGTGTATTGTTATGTTATTGTTATGTTATTGTTCTTATCGTTTGTTTATTGTTATTGGTTATTGTTATTGTTATGTTATGTTATATTATTTGTATTACTAGTAAAACTACTAACTAGTTACTATTACTATTATATTACTATTACTATACTTTCAAATTATTAAAATATTACTATGTTATTATGTTATTTATTTATTATTATATTATCATATTATTATTTATTATTATATTATTATTATATACTATCTTTATTATTATTATTGTCTTATTATTATTCCTATCATTATTATCATGATATATTATAATCATTATTCTCCTCTATATCAATTACATCATTATCATAATCATTATCAGTCATCATCATTATCTATCATTATCATCATCACGATCATTATCTTATCATTATTCATTTATCATTATCAGATTATTATTATTCTTATTATTATTATTATTATTATTAATTTATTATTATATTATTATTTATTATGATTTATTATTATTATTGTTAAGTTTATTGTATTGTTTTGTTATTGTTATAATGTATTTTTATTAATGGTATTATTTAATGTTATTATTATATATTATTACTATTATTAAAATATTATCAATATTATTTATAATTATTATATTATATTATTATATATGTTAAATATTGTTAATATTATTGTATATTATTTAGGAAGATTATTGTTAATATTATTATTAAGATTATATTAATTTTAGTTATTAGTATTATTATTATATTATTATTACTATTATTATTATTATTATTATTATTATGATTAGTATTATTATTATTATATTATTAATTGTTATTCTTGTTATTGTTATGTTGTTGTTGTATCTATTATTATATTATCATTTAATGTCATGTTCAGTTCAGGCTCATGTTCTGTCATGTTCATGTTCATTTCATCTTTCATGTCATTTTCATTTTCATTCTCATCTCATTCTCTTCGCATTCGCATCCATTCTCATTTATCATTCTCATTCTCATTCCATTTCATTTTCATTTCATTCATTTTCATTTTCATTTCATTTTCATTTTCATTACTATTACTATTAATATACTATGACTATTATATTCTATTAGTATTCTATACTATAGTTACTGTTACTGTTACTGTTACTGTTACTGTTACTGTTACTATTGCTATTGCTATTGCTATTGCTATTGCTATTGCTATTGCTATTGCTATTATTATATATATTTATGATTCTATTATTATATATTCGTATTATTATGATTGATATTATTATATTATTATTAGTGTTACGTTATGTGATTATTGTTTCACTTATCATAGCAGTATTATATAATAAGAATAGAATTTTATTGTTATTATTTATCATCATCATCATCATCATCATTGTTATTGTCATTGTTATTGTTAGTTATTATTATTGTTGGTGTCGTTGTTGTCTATTGATTTTGTTATTATTTTCCTATTATTATGCGTCTTATTATTATTATTAGATGATATTATTAGTATGAGTATTATTATTATTATTATTGTTATTATTACTATTATTACTATGATTACGATTACTATATTAACTATGATTACCTAGTAGTACGTTATGATTACTATTATAATATTATTACATTATTATTATTATCTATTATTATTATTATTCTTCGTATGAGTATTATTATTATTATTATATTATATATTATTTATTATTTATTATGACTATATACTATAATCTATATACTATATTATCTATATTAACGATTATTACTATTCTTACTATTATTTTATTATTATTATTATTATTATTATTATTAATATTATTATTATTATTATTATCATTATTTTATGATTCTATATCTATGATTGGTATGTATGGGATTGTTTATCACCATCATAGTTATGTTATTGTTAGTTATCAGTGTATTTTTAGTTATTGTTATTATGATAATTATTATAATAATAATTATTATAATAATTGTTATTATTATCTAGATTGTTTATCTATTATATATATCTAATATCCATTATCGTGTCATATAATTATCATTATCATTGTTATTATATCTATGGGAGATTATTGTTATTATTATTATGTGTATATAATCATTATATATGATTATTATTATTATTATATGGATATTATTATATATTAGTATTAGTGACTAGTACGCATTACATTACTATTATATTACTTTACATAAATGACTTATATCATTATCTAGATATGTATGATTATTTGATTTGGGTCATATAAATTCAAGTCTTTTAAAATGTAATCATAAGCAAAAAATTGCGTGCATTCTGTTTACAGAAAACTGTATTTCATGCTTTATTGAACAGGTCAGAAAATACAAGGACCGGTGTTCGAGACTAGGAGTGGCAGAATAGTCGAGGAGATGAGTGGGTGATCATCCTAGAGGACCAAGACATTCCCAAAAGGGTGAGTGCGGATAACTTTTCTTCTAAAGTGTGTATTTGGTGGGGGAGTCCCTGACCCCCAGTCACCATTTTTTTTTGTTTTTGTATCACTTATTTCACTATGTATTCGGGATATGAGAAATATTGTGGATATATGTAGTGGGTATTTGATGTGATATGCTAGGCGTTTCTTTGCGTGTGAGCTGATCAGAATCTCTGAGATATCTCATTGGTTTGTATCACCGGGAATTCTTTGTTTTTGATCGATGTATACAGATTGGTGATTTTGTGTCAAGTGTAATATAGTGGTTAGGATTGAGTATTTTTGATGGGCAACCAGATATATTAGATAAGTTTAGAGGAAGAGTGATTCTATTTATTTACCTGATTATTGAGTTATAAAGGACCTTTCTGTGATACTCTGTACTTTTACAAATGCTTTAGTCTCTGGTAAACCCTCCCAAATACCAGCAAGAAAAACCAGTCTCCATCGGACATGGCACAAGTGTAGCATTTCACGGGAATGGCAGCCTGAGAGAAGTATACTCCTGCAGCTTCCCCCACGATCATTCCGCTTACCACGCCAAAGAATTCACAGCCTCCTTCAAGTATTGCATAAAAGGAAACTGATTTCATCAGGCAATTAGGCAGCAGGACAGCAATGGGCAGAGGACACGGCTGCAGCAACAACCAATCCATTAGACAACAGGTGTCAATTGAGATCATGGGATGATGAATGGCAATAGGAGCACCAATTTGCTTTCTCCAGGTCAAGGTGGACAGAAGTAATAAAAAGGCAAAAGGCAATGTTTACCATGGTAGTAGTAGCTGATATAATGATTTATAGCAGGAGAATATTTTGATGTAAAGATTATAGGGAGTGTAAGGTATACTTACTTTTTCTTCCAGTTAGCAAATTTCAGTAAGTAAGTCTTTACTGAAAACCATAAATATCTTGATTGTAATGTTGAATATTTATATAAGTTTAAAATTATTTTCACATGTGTTCAGGCAAACAGAGGAGTACAGCTTAAATAGTAACTTAACCTCATTCAGATTTACACCAGTTCTGATCAAAACACAGACCGGTTTGTACGAAATGATTGCTTTGTTCAAATGCATATTGGTGCTTGAATGATATCACACACTTAGTTAGGGATCAATAAGAGGCCATAAGATAAGTGCTCTAAGAAGTTTCTGGTTATGAAGCAATAGGCTTACTTTAATATCACTGATTAAATCTGTTATCTAGAGGTCAGGGCATGGAGTCGTCCCCAGTAGAAGGGCCTCTAGATGCACTGGATTCTCCAAGAAAATGAAGACAACAGGAACAACCTGCTTGGTCTCGCATTCCCATTTTGGGTTACGGGTCCTTGAAGAACGGTCTAGATTTACGGTAAGTAGACTTTGATTAGCTTTCTTTTTTATATATATTTTTTTATACAAAGTTTTTTTGGTTTAGATTTGATACATACTTTAGAATTGGTTTACAAGAAACTAGAACAAAAAGTTGATAAAATTAACTTGTATTTTGTCATAGGGTGTTTAGAACAAGTCCTTCATCAGCCAAACTGGGACCAGTGGTTTGTCTTCCGCGGTATACAGACTTTTGCGCTGAACAAGAAGGTATGATATCCTTACGTAGGATCGCATTTTTATAAGATTTCAGCCATGGGTATGTTATTTGTCATATTATAAGTGTTGTTGTTATTAATATATGCATAAATTCATGTTCTTTTAATAAACACTTGCAACTTTTTTTTTACTTTAGCATGAAGTTGGAGTTCCCAGGACTGCGCGATTTCACTCCCGAATAAGAACTTGTTTGAGTGATAACTTTGACAATATTCTTGGAGATTAGACGTTGGGTGTACACGCTTTTATGACAAAATAATTGGTAATGGCTATTTTGTATGATTTGATTATTTTACTTACTAAAACCTTTGAAGTTATTAAATTTGTATATTGTTATAGATTTATTTATTGAGGTTATTTATCATTAGTCATTATCATTCTGTAACAGGGCATGCTAAGAATCCGAGAAAAAAAGAAGTGTGTTCGGGACTCTTTTGCCTTGAGGATTCCGCCAGTGCTCATGACACTTTAGAGGAGATCGGTAAGGTTTCTCCGTCAGTGTCGTTTGAAATGGAATGGTAATGAGACATTCAGAGGCCACAAGTGCAATAGTATTAAAAAAAAAAAAAATAGGAGCATTGTTTAGAAATAAGTTACATGAACTTTTGTTGAACCTGCAGGCAATGTGTCAGAGTCTGGAGAAAATGTTCAATATTTGCAAAACAGCTCCGTGAGAAGACAGTGAGATTGCATTTCTCACGATCCACAAGTCAACTCCTCATGGCACAGCAGCAGACTTTGTAAGCTCTAAGGTGCGAAAAGTTGTTATTTTGTGTAAGGTTGAAAGTGTTGTTGTGTTATTTTGCATGGCTTTTAGTATGACGCAATACTGAAGTAAGCTGTCCGTGTCTCCTTGTATAGGTGGTTATTTAATTTGTTTTATGTATTTAATTAGTATTTGTTTTTCTGGGTTGATAAGAAATTGCCCTAGTATCTCTGTAGTTTCCTAAATGTGTTATATGCTGGTACAGGTAGAGTGTGAGTTGCAAACGTACAAATGACCTAGCCCAGGGCTCCACAAATGAGCTTAAACTAGCTCTCCTGAAGATGTAAGTACATTTGTCCGAACTGATGCCATATAATCTTTTTTTTTATTGAGGAAGAGGATTAAACAGTTGGTGATAATTGGTGGACACGTAATAAGACAACAATTATTTTTATTGCATTTAATGATGCTGGATTAATGAGGAAAGATTAATGATGTTATTGGAAATTGCATTAATTCTCACCTAGCCTTCAAGTGCATCTCATCCTCATTAGCAAAAATGGAGCATATGTGATGTGTTTCACACCGGTCCATACAAAAACATATATGGCCTGTTCTCTATTTTCTGTTTGTGTCTGGGAGACTATTTTTTTTTTGGGGCATTTTGTTTATCTTTTCTGACGTATCTTCTCTCTCAATGTATTTTTCTACAAAGCTTCTTATGATTTATTTTAGTACCACTGTGTTAGTCCGTCTTAGTCTCTTGTGTCTTTGTTTTTCATACATCTGCACAAGCACTGCACACACATGAAATGAAAAACATGCACACCCACACTTACGAATAGATAATTCTATAGATTATATAAGTTTACTTATAGTACTAGTATATTGTGCTGAAAAGAAATGTTCATTTGTTCATAAGCATGTTCCATGCAGTGGCCTGAATTAGTGGCTATTCTGATATACATGAGCTGAGTGGGACAGTGCATGGCCGAAGGGGACTGCCTGTGAGAAGGCCTTTTGTACCATTGCCAACACTAAAGTAGTGATGTCAGTTACAGAATGTAAGATAAAGATTAAAACTATTACGAACTATGTCTGTGTTAATTCTAAGCTCAAAATTATTTAAGTTATCCAGTATTTTTATAGCTTGGAGCTCTCTTTACTGTGAGATATAAAAAACTTGTGATTTAAGAGAAATTAGGGAAAAAAGCATGAGACTCACCAGTACTAAGGAAAGTGCCAGGTATAAGGGTGATAATAAGTAGATGACTTTGGTTACGCACAGAGAATTGTTTTACTGAGATTTATAACTTTCTTAGTTTAGAGAATGCTGTTTGTAGCATATTCATATGTGCACTATAGGGCTATATAGTTCATGTACAAATAAATACCATGCATGCACTGATACTACAGAGTGATTCACCTGCTTTGCCTTTGTGACGCAGGTTAGTTTACTTTAAGTGCAGTGTATTTTTTTTACTTGATATTGGGAAAGAAGACAGTGTGACTTTCAGATGTAGAAGAGTACAATGGGAGGCTTCAGTTAATTAAATCTGTTATCACCTGCAAGGTACGTTTGGTATGATAGTACTGGTTGTATTTTTTGCTTTCGTAATGTAAAAAGATAATTTAATTAAGATATATGATGCTTGATTTTCCATTTTGTAATAAAAATATTATTAATGCCTAACCCGTCTACTGAAGCTAAAAAAAAAAAAAAAAAAAAAAAAAAAAAAAAAAAAAAAAAAAAAAAAAAAAAATCTGACTTTCATTGAATTACCATAGCATCATCGTAACATATTTTTAGCTTGTCTGTGTGTAGTATAGATATAATATATTATATAGTATGTATAATTCTATATATTTATATATATTTATATTATTTATAGATCGGAATAGATATGTAGAATGATGATATATAGTTATAGATTGAGAATATCGTAATATTATATATGATATATGTTAGATTTATATGATGTAAGAGGATAGATATCTATATATACATAGACTATATATAGGAATAGATATATAATATATTATAATATATATGATATATATATATATATATTATTATATATATATATATATATATATCTATATATATATATTTATATGAATAGCAAAACATCTTCCATGCTGATACATGAAGAAAAAACCCACAATACAAAAACTTAGATTATGAAATGAGACTACAGTTTCGAACCACGGGATTCCCATCTAGGTCGGAAAGATGGAATCCAGGTGGATTTCGAAATTAGTCTCATTTTCAATAATCTAGTTTTTTGTATTGGGGTTTTTTCCATACTATATATATACATATTAATACATATCTATAATATATTACATATATATACATATATATATTATATATATATATATATAGTAATATATATATATTAATACATATATAATATATAATATATATATTAAATATAGTTATAATATGTATGGTTGTTATGTTATGTTATGTATGCATGCAAGTATGCAAGTATACATGTATGTATGCATGTAGTTTGTATATGAATGAATGTATGCTATAGATGGAGATAGGTATTAAAAATTATAGGTATAGGAGATATATAATTATTATATAGATATATATAGATGCTTATATAATATGTATATTATAGATATATTATATAGATATAGATATATGATTGTTAGTGATCGAGGGATTGATGTCGTAGATAGGTAGGTAGATTTGGGAGAATATATTAACCATACTTTATAGATACTTACAGATGAGACCTATATAACACACACCACACACCACACACACACAGAGATAGAGATATAGCTATATAGATAAGATAGAGAGAGAGTGAGATATATATATAGATATATTAGATAGTAGAGTATAGAGAGGCATGGAGAGAGATCCAACATATATACACAAAGACACACCATAGACATACAGACATCCATACTACAAAAGACACACAGAAGACCACACATACAGAGGGTACAGACAGACAACATCAATAATACACAAATGACATACACACATACATACATACATACCACAGTAGAGAAAGACATACCGAAATACAAGAAATAATAAATACTAGAAAACATACATACTACAGACATACAGACAGACAGATCATACATACAGACAGACATAAATACATACATAAATACATATCATAGACAGACATACATACATACAATACATAGCATACAGACAGACATACATACAGACATACCTACATTACAGACATACATACATAACATATATATAAACACATATATAAATATATACAGACATATATATACCTACATAAATACATACTAATACATAATACATACATACATACATACATACCTACATACATACATAATACATAATACATACATACATATACAAAATAATATACAGACACTAACCTATACACACATACATATACACACATGCATATATACATACATATATGCATATATACATATATACATATAGAGTGAGAGAAAGAAAGTGAGAGAAAGAGTGAGAGTGAGAGAAAGAGTGAGAGTGAGAGAAAGAGTGAGAGTGAGAGTGAGAGTGAGAGAAAGAAAGTGAGAGAAAGAGTGAAAGAACGAGAGAAAGAAAGAGTGAGAGAGAGAAAGAGCATGAGAGATGTGAAAGAAAGTGAGAGAGTGAGTGACAGAGAGAATGAGTTGAGTGAAGGAGAGTGAAAGATAGAGTGATAGTGAGAGAAAGTGAGAGTGAAAGAGAGAGAGATATTGAAAGAGAGTGAGAGAAGGAGAACAAGAGAGTGAGAATGAGAAAAAGAGAGAAAGAGTGAGAGAGAGAGAATAAAAGTGAGAAGGAGAGAGAGAAAGTGAGAGAGAGAGAAAGAGTGAGAGAGAAAAAGTGAGAGAGAAAGAGTGAGAGAGTGAGAGAGAAATTGAGTGAGAGAGAAAGAGTGAGTGAGAGAGAAAGAGTGAGTGAGAGAGAAAGAGTGAGTGAGAGAGAAAGAGTGAGTGAGAGAGAAAGAGTGAGTGAGAGAGAAAGAGTGAGTGAGAGAGAAAGAGTGAGGAATAAGAGAGAGAGAGAGAATGAGGGAGAGAGAGAGAGAATGAGGGAGAGAGAGAGAGAATGAGGGAGAGAGAATGAAGGAAAGATAGAGAATGAAGGAAAGATAGAGAATGAGAGGAGAGAGAGAGATGAGAGAATGAGAGAGGATGGAGAGAGATGAGAGAGAGAGAGAGGAGAGGAGAGAGAGAAGAGGGAGGAGAGAGAGAGAGAAGAGAATGACGAGCGAGAGAGAATGAGATGAGAGATAGAATGAGAGAGAGAGAGAATGAGAGAGAACTGAGAGAGACATGAGAGGAAGAGAGAGAGAGAGAATTATGAGAGAGAGAGAGAGAGTGAGAGAGAGCGATGAGACTGGGAGAGAGAGGAATGAGAGAGAGAGCGAGAGAGATATGAGGAGAGAGAGTGAGAATGAGAGAGAGAGAGAGAAGAGGCGAGAGAGAGAGAATGAAGAGAGAGAGAGAGAACGAGAGAGAGAGAGAGAGAGAGGAGAGTGAGTGAGTGAGTGAGTGAGCGAGAGTGAGGGAAGTGAGTGAGTGAGACACACACACACACACACACACACACACACACACACACACACACACACTACACACACACACACACACACACACACACCACCACACACACACTCACACACCACACACACACAAATAATAGTAATATATACATTATAGATATAGATATATATATATATATAGATATATAGCGATAGATATATGACTAGTATATATACTACGATATATATATGCTAAATATATATTCGAAACATATATGCTATTAATATAGCGCAGATACTATGCATATAGATGCTAGATATGCTATATATGCGAGATAGGCATATATGCTATAGATATGATAATTATAATAGAGAGTAGAGAGATATATAGAGATTAATATACGAGATAGAAGGATATAGATTAGTAGATATATAGATAGATGATTAGATATATATATATATATATATAATATATAATATATATATGAGATGTATATATATATTATACGTATTTTAAGGATATATAATAGTGAGAGATAGATAAGAATATATAGATAATAGATAGATAGATAGATATGCTGATAGAGGTCGACATGATAGCGATATAGATAGATATACGATAATATATATAGAGGATATATATATCCATATATATAGTATAGAATATTCTATATACATATATATGCGATTATATGGCTATATATGTATATAGGACTGATGCTATAGATGCTATATATGCTATTAATGATATATATATATATATACTCTATAAATAATATAGAGATAGATGGAAATAAATATACATATATAGATATATAGATAGAGTATATGAAGTTTTAAGTATAATTAGATAGATATGAGATGAAGAGAGAGAGTAGAGAGAGAGATAGTAGATAGTTATAAGTATATAGATATAGAGAGCATATAATATAGAGAGATAATAAATGATAGAGAGGCGAAGAGGGAGGAGAGTATATTTATATATATATGTATATATCGATCGAATAGATAGATGAGATAGATATATATACACATAGAGAGAGATAGCATATGAGATATAAAATAGATATAATAGAGAGAGATAGAGATATATGGGACCTAGAGATATATAGAGAGAGAGATTATATATATATGTATAGAAGATATAGATCGATATAGATGATCTAATAGATAGGATGATAATATAGTTAGAGACATATAAGATATGAATAGAGATATAGATAGAGAGATAGAGGTAGAAGGATTGTATAGATGAGATATAATTCGATAGACATAATATAGAGAGATAAGGATATATATATATATATTATAGATATATATATATCTATATAGATGGGGAGTAGGAGAGAGATGTAGGCGATAGAGTATATATATGAGAGAATAGTAGTAGATATATATATATTAGAGATATATAGTAGACATATTATATAGATTATCTAGATATAGTAGATATTATAGATACATGATATAATAATATAGTCAGATCGAGAGATAGATACCGGATAGTATATATATATATAGATGATATATATTATACTATAGAATGATATAGATATATATATATATATATATATATCTAGATGCTTTATAGTATATATTCTATATATAACTATAATATATATATAATATATATAATATAATATCTATTCTCTATTATATATAGAATATATTCTATATACCAGACATAGATTATATACATATATTATGATATAATAGATATTATATATATATAAATCATATATAATATTATATATGTATAAATTATTATAGTATGTATGTTTGTATGGTATATATATATATATATATATTATATCTATAATATAATATAATAGGTATATATATGTATATATATATACCATGTATATATATATGTATTTATATAGTATATATATGCAGAAATGCATTATAATATGTATATATATGTATATATATGTTAGTAGACATGATATATATAAAAATATAGATTAAGCGGATCTAAATATATATATATATATATATATATTATATTTCTATATAATATATATAATATATATATTATAATATCGTAGATAGTATCTATATGATATATATATATAATATATAGAGATATATTATATCTTAGTATAATAGATATATATTACAAGATAATTATATATAATATTTATCTATGTATCCTATTTATTATAGATATATATATTTATATATTATATATAGAATATAGATATATTATATAGCATAGATATCATGAGATAGATATAATAGTCTATATAATTATCATAATATAATATATAGATTATATAGATATATATATAAGGATATACAGATATAATATATATATATATATATTAGATATATATATAATATATAATACATAATATAGATATACAATATATAATATAATATTATATAATAGATATCTATATAAGAATATATATATATAGTATGTATAATAGTATATATATACATATATATATAGATATATATATATATAATATAATATATATATATAATATATGTTATAGCTATATATTATTTACTCATGCATTTATTTATTATAGAAATCATATATACTTGCATGTTTGCTTTGTTAATGGCAAAAGTTGGCATGCTAGCATAGCAAGCAGTAGTTGTACAGTGTAGTGAACTTTTAGTCTTTTTTATCCATATTTATGGGGTTCAGTTTGAGGGAGGCGTTTCTGTGGATAAGAATTTACTTGCTGGTTTCTCAAAGTATATGAGAAGTGGATATTTCATGCATGCTTGTTGCTGAATTTTGTTTTAATTTGGAGACCTGAGGTAGAAAAAAGTTCAGAATGTAAATCTTTATGATTCGTTGATGTTAATGCTATTTGTAGTTTTATATACAACAATTGCAAATTTACAGAAATAGTGAGGGTATGCCATCTGGGGGCAGCACACCAGTCCATATGTTGAGCAAAGCCAGGAGTACCCCAGCTGTCACCTCGCCTCTCACAAGAACACTAGAGAAGGCTTTTGTCACAGGCCCTGAGTCTCAGTCCAGCTTAACCTCAGTCGTCCAAGTCACACAGGAGGGAATAAATGACAGCTCTGGAGAAAGACCAGCTGATGTGTCCCAGGAGAGGTGATGAGGAACAAGAAACCACTTCACATACTGGTCTCAAGATTGTATATCAGCTACAGGGTTCGAATACCAATGTGTTTTTTCCCATATGTTTTTCCTCGGTGGAAGGAAGATATTCTTTTTAAGAAGATTCAGTCAGACGGATATAATTATTATATAGAGAGAGACTGATTAAAATTAATGTTATGAGTTTATGATTTAGCTTAAGAAATTGTTTCCCAGTGTCAACAAAAGCTTTAATAAGATTAAAACTAGTAAGATCAATGAGGGTCTTGAACACCTTTGCTTTCTTTGTATTATAAAATGCCTTGATGACCCATATTGTAGAAGAAAAGCTAATAGTGTATTACTATCTTCTATTTATAGTGTACAACATGGGAGATCATTCATTTGTCTGTGATACTAATAAATCTGATGTTATTTGTACCATTTATATGCATTAAAACTATTTGTATATTGGTTATGTACCATTATATTTTCAGTTAGTTTTGGTTTCAAAATAAATTTTGGTGTGAATAGTTACAATTTGTTCCATAATTGGTGTGAATCTATAATGTGTACCTTTGTAGAATTGGTTTTCTAATTTAGATCTGATATGACCTGATTCTTTCATGTTATTTTGAACAAGCACAAAATGCTATTGAACCCACCGCAGCGTGCCATACAAAGAGGAAAGACAGGAGAATATTGAGTGTTATATACATTTTTGTGAGGCTTCTTTGTGAAACTAGTCTGTGAGGAGTAATATGCAGTTTTGCTTTGAGCATTCATTGTGTATACATTTATAAGAGTTAATTGAAAAAAATACACAGTATGCACTGTTGACTACTGTTCATGTCAATATGACTATGTGTGCAACCATTCACATGCACATGTACACATCTGTAGATATATGCATGCATAAGTTTATGTGTATCCATACATGCAAAAGTTCATGTGCAAACATGAATGCATAAGCAGATCTGCACACAAACGTGCACCCCCCCCCCCCCACTCACTCACATTCACACTCTCGCCCTCAGATTCACACAAACACTCACACTCACACTTACACACATTAGCACTCACACATGCACTAACACACATACATAAACACACACACACACTCACACACTCTTACACTCATACAAACACACATATCAGTACAAAAGATAAGGATGTTTTACACATAAATGTATTAACTTTTGTAAGGTTGTATATGGTTCTGTGAGATGATGGTTCAGAAAATTTAAATTATTTTTATATTTTGTGGTAATTTGAGGAATTTGGTACAATTATGAACTACTATTTTCTATATGTTTCAACAGAATAAAATCTAATTTAGTAATTACTTTGACGTTATTCTCATTTTTTCAATTTTTTTTGTTATCTGTAAACAATAACAGACACACAATAAGCTCTTTAAATGATGAAATTAATCAGTCCCTATTTTATTGCATGTCCTTTATCTTAGGTAAGAATATTGCTTCTGTGTGCATTATTGTATGGCAATTCTTAAGAAGTTCATTTTGGAATCTCATTTTTTGCGTTTCTGATATTTCATCCTGTTTAGTCTGCAAGATTCAGTGTCAGTTTATGTATTAGCATTTTTTTTTGTGAATTTATCTTATCAATGTTAACCATAACTTTAGAGCCAGATCTTTAATGAGTTAGGCAATTAGTGGTCTCATATAGCTTCAGATTTTCCACATTTGCTTTAAAATAGACCATTTTACACTAAAAATTTACCATTTTTCATAAACTAGACATGTTACAATAAGTGGTAGCATTAGGTCAAGTGATCTTTACTTCTGGGAATTCTATTCTTGTATGGATCTTTACTCATTTCTTCCCTCTCTACTTTTTTCAATTCGCTCTGTGCAGCTCTGTACTCTTGAGTCTTAATAGACAATAGCCATAATTATATTTAGTCTTATAATGCAATGAAAAAAAAGACTTCTTCTTCTTGATATAAAGCGAGTATGAATGTCAGTGTCATGCAATTATGTAGCTTGTTGGAATTATCCTCATGTATTATGCTTTTCTAATATGTTTATAATATGTACCACTTATTTATTAGATGTATTAGAAAAAATGTTGTATGATAATGGAGGGTATTAGAAATTGTAAAGTACCAGATGAACATAATTCTAGAGATACAAATTGTATCACAGTTGCCCTATTACATGGCCTTGTGAAAATAAGCGTTGGCCCGTGTATGTTTCTCCAAGCCATACTTTTGATTCTAACCGTCCATCCATTTTTATATAGCACAATGTATTGGGTTTGTATAGTATGTCAGCATGAATAGTATTTCACTGTCATTTGTTCTTCTAAAGTAAAGCATAGGTACAGAGGATTAATGTTGAATATCTTAAAGGGGGGGAGATGTATGCACAGCTAGAATATAATTTGTATCTGATATCTAGACATCTCATGGATAATCTTTCGTATGTTGGCTTTTTTTTTTATAGGCGGTCTAGTCAAGGACAAATTTTGTATTAGTTCTTCTCATGTCGAAGGAAGTCTTAGAAATTCCAGGCTAGTGATCTGGCGGAAATATTTGGACGTGTTTACTGAAGGGAATTTGATTTAATATCCATTTTTTTTGGGGCAGAGTAATTTTTAATGGATTTTATGATCTTTTTGTTGCTCAAGACACAATTTCTTCTTAGTTTGGAATTTTGTTGGATCATTCTTGAAAATTGTTACTTTTACTATTTTATGTTAAGGGTTGTCTGGCAGAGAAAGAAATTACTGTAGTTAATGATGGGGTGCTTATTACAGTAATTTCAGTTCGCGTATGAAATTTTATGATGGATGAAAGTCCTTTAAATATTTTGATTTTAGATTTACACAAAAGGTTTAGATTATAGGGAATGGAAGAAAATTTGTAAATATGATATTTTTATGATTTCAGGAAAGATACAGATATTTGCTATAATTTCAGACAATATACAGATACAGATATTTATGATTTTAGACAATATACAGATAATTGTTTATGTATCATAGATAGTAGCCGGTAACAGGGTAGATATGACAGCTTACTTAATAAAGATACCAAAAATGACAAAGCCAAATTATATGTTTCACAAGTTTTTGCTTAGGTATGCTAGTAGCACAGATAACACAATACTAAAGTAATTATATTAGGATTTTATGAAGCCAGTGATATTTTTTTTTTCGGGAGTGGGGGGGGGGGGGGAAACCTCACAGATTTTCAGGTTGTAAGAATGAGTGACATTTTGATTTTGGAAGTAATGTTTCTTTTTTGTTATTAGAGAAGGAATTAAGAATTGCAACCCACTCACACTGTTACAACTGGGTTATTGGGGAAAAATTAGTAGAAATTAGAAATTAGATTTGAAGATTTATTTTTTCAAACATTTTTTTTTTTTTTATCCATAGAATCTCAGGTACAGATGATACAGTTGCCAGTTACTAATGTGTTGTAAGTGTTGTCTTATAGGATACATATTATTATCCTAATAGAATCTACATTACAGTTCTTTGTTTGTTGATTATTGTGAATGACCTGAATTTTGTATATACTGTTATGTATTCCTTGTTTACAGTGGTTGTTTAAGCACAATTTCTCTGGAATTGAAATGTGCTTCCTTTCTTGATTATAAAACATATCTTGCTATGTTTATGGAATTTGAAATGTGAGATTACGATGTAAAAAAAAAAAAAAAAAAAAAAAAGGTTGGCTCTATGTTTAGGCAGATTCTCAACAGGTTTTTCTCGGAATGACAGCAACTGCGAGCGCTGTTGGTACGACTGTATTGAGCATAGCTTGCAAATGTTTTGTTACTTGTTAATAAATTGTTTGTTAATGAAATAATTATAACATGAAGCTTTATGCATTTTTGTATCTTCAACATCCATGATTATTATATATAATTGAAACATAATAGCATCTATAAAAAGGTCAGTTGATAATATTTAGTGTATAAAATAAGAAAATAAAATAATAAATTTCCATTAATTCTTCTTATTACATGTGGAAAAAATTTGTTTTGCAGAAATGCCTTTTAATATTTAGTATTTTGATGCCTAAATATTTATAATTCAGGGAAGATATGAGAACACAAGTTATTTAATTTGATTTTTTTTTTTTTTTTTTTTTTTAATTCACAAATGGACAAAATGATAACTGAATGCAAAATCCTCTTTGACAGATTAGTAAAAAAAAAAGTTTTGCTATTCCATAAATCTAAATAACAGTCAGACAAAATATTTCTACTATGGAAGATAACCATATTTTTCTTTGACTTTACATTGATTATAAGTTTTTTTCATTTACATTGATAAGTATGACAAAATAGAGTACTATTAATTTACCTATTATAAGTTATTCATTCCACATATTTAAGCATGCAAATTCCAAACTACCCTTCTACAACTGGCAGTCAAGAATAAAACAAAATGATTTTATCTCACTTTATTCAAATATTTGTCAAAGTCAAATAGGAACAAAATAGAATAGTTTCCGTGACCACCGCTTTTCTGATGTCTGGCCTTCGACTTCACCAACAAAGAATTCTTACAATAGCAAGACTTATGATCAGTATAATTGTGAATAAGGGTATAGTTGGTATAAGGGATGGGAAAATTCCATTTACTCTGCTGAATCCAATTTCTGTAGGTTGTCTGAAAATTTATCAAAATATCAAATAACCAATAGTGTTCCATGGTATACTTTTTTTTAACTTAAAATAATATATATAGTTCATGTACAGACTGCTCTTACTTTGAATGACATCATGTAGTTTTCTCAATCTGGACAGAATCATGAGTTGACAAGGATATCAAAATGCAAGGTTAATTACCCTGTTAAGGCTGAACATATATTTTTAAAGTATATGTAATAATATAGAAAACATGTCATAAAATACACATATTGTATAATCTTTTGTAACACTGCTGTTATGAACACATGATATACCAAGATTACCCAGTTATATTACTGTGAGGCTAATACCAGAGACTAGACAGGAGCATGTAAAGTATGGAATAAAGCTTCATTTTGTAGTAGAATTATTATGAAACTATTGGCATTGCTGATGATCTTCCTTGTTGAGGGACACATATGAGTTAATGCCCAAAACAAATGCACACTATGCACTTGTGTACATGTACATGCACACGCACACACCCGCAATGCGCATACACACACGTGCATGCACACCTGCATGTGCATACAGATGCAGACATGCACATGCATACACAGGCACACAATATGCACGCAGACAGGCAGAATCACTCATAAAGCATGAATAAAATAAGTTGCCAAATGTTTCAGTTTTCACATGAATTGTATAGTCTAGCTTACAACATCTGGTGAAAATTGCTTCCCAGTTTTTCATAGAAATTACTCAAGCCTACATCCTTAAAGTATCCTAATACAGATATCAAATATATAAAAAGTAATCCTAGTATTTTCATTTACTTACTGAGATATGTAGACCTACAGTGTGGGTTAATGGACGTCACATGGTACAATAAATGACAACGGATGCTCGGAATTCTACAACCACTGTCAAATATTTCATGTCCTTTTTGGTGATGGCAAATATATGACAATCTGAACAGCATAAAAATAATGTAAATCTGTATACTTTAAAATAAGTCAGATAAAACTAACATAAAAGATATCTATGGTAAATGAAGATAAATATAGCCAATAACTTCAAAACAAGAGTAGGATTCACATAAGCTGCCATGTGTGCAATTACAAATTGCATGAGGCCTGAAACACACAAGTACTATGTGTTAGGTATGTGCTAATGAAGCCTCATCTGTGATAACTAAAAATACAAATCTCAGAAAGTCAACCAAGTTCTCTTTAGTGCAATGGTGAAAAACAACAGAAAAGTAAACTGAGTATAACTACATATCACAGATATTATATGGTCAAAAACAATATTACATGAGCCACTGGAGCAAAAATTCTTCAAGACTAGGGGTAAAAGCTACAATGATCAACCAAGCACTGCATAACGTCCATTCTTGAAATTTCCAATAACTTATATGTCTGTGGCATCTAGTGTTTAACTTTGAACATTGTGTATCTCTTGTAGCACACCCTCTGATTAAGTTCATTTCCATGAAATACATCCAAACAAGTGCTAATTAGAGAATACAGAATCCCATAACAACTATATAGTATGGTGTTCAAGTCATATATCTCATTTCAATGGATATATCATGGACGCTAAGCAGAACATCACCACATTACATTCATATACTCCTTTTAAGCAACCTGTCATAGAACACACTTGATTGCCATAGAACACACATAATTCTACTCAATGCTTCTAAGAAAATGAACATTTACTAAAGATAAACTGACAGTACACTAACCTCTGCTCTTTGCTAAAAAAGACTTAATTAGTCATGTCAGTAAAGACAAGCAAACATCACAAAAGTTATTACTATACAGCACTAACCATAAGTTAACAGATACTAAAGACCTATTATACTGTACTTCTGATGGGTACACCTAAAATAGACTGACCTAGTAATTCTTTTCTCTAGGGATCACACTACACTTCAAACTCCAACCAAAGTACAGTTATTGATTGGTTTTTATTGAATCATACAAGGCAAGTAGCATTATAGTGAGGGCTTGTATGTAAGTAGGAGAAACAGTGAGAGCTAGGATATCAAGTGATCTATGATCAACTATGAAATAGTTTCAAGCAAGAGTTGGTAAAGATCTGAACTTTATATTGGAAACACTGAGCAGAACAAGATGAACAGTTGTACATTATGCTATTCAAACAAATAAAAAGAAATTCTAAGAAAAGAAAAAAACTTTCAAGTGATATTAAATGAAAAGAGGAACATGATGGCATTATCTCCTAAAAGGTGGGGAAAAAATCTTTTCCTTGGCATAAGCCTATAAAAGTACAGTAACAAAAAAATATGTATTGGTCCAACCAAATAACATGAAAGAAACTAGAAATAATTTGTGACAAAGTTTGTGAGAAAAGATGTCTTCAAAAGCACTGGATTATCAAACATTGTGACTAATCTGTCACACCCTTCCAAAGAATAATTTGAGACATTTACTAACAACACACTTACTAATGAAACTGCTCTAACAGAGGATGTGACATTAAGACTGATATGGTATTACTCATATTATAGCATACTGTATATTACCCATTTTATGTCATGTCATATCACAACCTCAGTTACCTACATGATTATACCTAATGCTAAGCTACTAAATACAGGTCCTAACTGGGAGATGAGACATCTTTTGCTTTAAATAAAACAATCTTTTATATTCAGGTCTCAATACCTTAAAACAGCTGCATTTGTGACTGATATTTAAGAAAAAAAAACATTGATTCTTCATGCATCACACCTGACACTTGAAATAAAAAATTTAAATTTAATGTGATATTTGAAGAAACTCAATCGTGACTGTGAACAATTTTACATAAGACAAATGTGGTGGCAACTGTAAAAGAAACAAACATTTATATTGAAAATGTTTCAGAGCTGCAAGCTGTTTTCTTGCATTTGCTTCCAATGCAGAATATCTTCATTTTCCCATTTTCCTACACTACTAGCTTATTGCATTATCTAAAAGTTATGGCAACCTTCATTTTTTTTTTTCCTATTTTTTAAAATATATATATATTTTTTTTAAACAGATCTTTATAAAAGCCACTTCCATGACTCTGTCATACATGAAGCGCAAAGGGACACTGAAATGTACGTGACATTAATACTTTTTCACTTTAATACTTTCTGTTATATATATTGCTAGAGGATCACTTGCATCATTTTCATCAAAGGCATACAACTACAACTACAAAACTCATCATTCAAGGCTCTATATTGAGTTTTGTATAGGTTATGGCAGTTTGATTTGAAATCTCTTTTTAACAATTATATATGTATGTATATATAACTTATCTACACAATCATTCACTAGCATCTCAAAGTTCTTTTTATCGCTTCAAATGAATACCCAAGCAATGAAACAATAATGCTTAAGAAGTCTAAATAAAGCTTGTAAGAATACAAAAGAGAGGAACAATTTGCACTATTTCTCTCTCTCTCTCTATTTTCCTTAATTGCAAAATAATTTGTGAGCAGGCAGAGGAAAGAGAGAGAGAATAAAAGAAAAGGAGAAACATTATAAAAGGTAAAAGAAAATTAGTCCTTCTCTGAATACAATTAATATGAATAAATAAATACACAAGACACAACACACATCACATATCAAATATAATGAACTGAAAGAAACACAGGATCAGGTTTTTTTTATTCCATTTTCATAAGAATAGAACCAACAATAATAAACACTCAAGACAGGGATGTATAATGTGCAATATGTCTTGTAAAATAATAATAATGATAATAAATACACACATGAACTGAATTAGAAAAGGAAATAGATAAGAAAAGAAAGTATATGAAAGGATAAGAATATACTAAAGAAAAGAAAGTATATGAAACGACAAGAATATATTAAGGAAAAGAACAAAACAGGATGAACTTATATTCCAGAATGAGAAAAAGCATCCATCTTGCCCTTTGGGTCACCCCCTTCCACACCAATGCCGAGTTCTTGAGCCTCCACCAATGAGAAGAGCATGTGAGTTGTGTGTGTGGAACACATTATCATTTTTCTGCAATGATCTTTCTCTTTTTCTATACCTCATAAACATACTAAAAGTTCTGCATCCTGCATGTTTTCCAATATTCATTCACTATTATTTTTTACTCTTTGTCAACCTGACAATGCAGTAAAGTCCCTTCACACATCATGCTCTTAGATCTAAAATAACTATCTTCAGAAAGAACAAACACATCCTTATTGTAATAATCTACAGGATCGAAAGAGTTGGAGGTTGCTCCATCTACTTCCAAAGTGTTTGTCGTGCCTGATTGGTGGAGGCTCGTGGATGTCAAGACAGGGGTGTCGCCAAGTCGCCTAAAATCGTCCTTTTTGATCTGAAAATATAGTTATAAAGTTCTTTAAGTATATATACATACATTTACCTTCTATTTTAAAAAAAGCAGAGTGATTGTGTGAAGCATATGCAATGGAGGCATGCATGGTGTACATCAAAATTAGAATTTGAAACCATTCTTTAAATAAAATTTTTAAGGCAACTTAATTTGTAAATCTTGAAGAAGTTTATCAATAAAACTTTTAGAAACTATCTATATGAAAAAAGAATAGGAAAATCTTGAACATAATTCACAAAACTGAATACTATTACTATTAGACGTATAAGAAGTATGTAGCATCAGACATATGATGTTCTGTGTCTGGGAATTCACTGGTCTGATCTGGAATGTGCTATCTTCCCAGATTTCTTCTTCTTCTATTTTGTCTAAACATAAACATTACAATGAACCTCATGAGGATGAGGACAAACAAAATATTACTTTGGCATTTCATCATCATTTCTGCATCAAACCAAATCTGTATTTGTCCATGTTTGAGTGTTCTGCATGTCAGCGTTTTGTCTTAACTATCTTCCCCTTTGACTGTTTAGTTAAACAAACCCTGAGTGGTGCGCAGGAAAGCCATGATCTGCCTGTCAGCATTTCACCGATAGGGGTCCATTTATCTTCTGTGGGGCTGTAAGATTCAATGGTGTCATGGAAGTGCTCCCAACCATCCTCTCCTCCAAGTATGTAGATCTTACTGTCAACCACTGCTACACCTGCACATACACAAATAAAATGTATATTACACTTCAAGCAATGAGTACTATCCACTAGAGTACAGATGAGAAAATCACTCTGAAGTAATTTACAAAAGAAATCGAGTCAATGAAGCTAGCAGGTAAGCCAGTCCATGCATGAGGTTCTAAACATAAAAAGAATATACCATATATGATATAAATTGAGAATAATGGATAATTCATAATCACATATGAATTTATGGAAATTATGTGATGGATCTGAAGGATACATTCTTCCCAAAAGTATAAAAGCATCAAATGGTGCCAAAAATATGGTGATTATCTTAACAAACACATTAATAATTATATTTTTATATTCCATATGAATACCAGTGGTAAATATAACAATAAGCTGATTTATAAGTGAGTATATGTTTTTCTGGATATGCTATGTGGCATAAATACAGAATATACACCTGGTCTATAGCGGCGCTCACACATGCCAGCCACAGTCTGCCATGTACTGGTTCTTGGATCAAACCTCTCTACTTTATTTGTATTTTCTGTTGAAGCATGCCATCCTCCTGTAAGGAAAAATGTGAATGGATGATACTATTACTACTACTACTACTACTAATATTGACCATGATTATCATTATTATCAGTATATTATTAACAATCATTATTAATATTAATAAAAAGACAAATAATTATCATAAAAACTTGAACCTACCAAAGATAAAGATTCAATGAAGAATGCTGCTGCTGAACCAAGGCGGGGATAGGACATTGAAGGAAGTTGCTCCAGGTGTCTGTGGGAGGTCAGTATACCTTGAAATTAAGGAATTCAGATTAGACACTGCTTAAATGGAATCTGATGAATAAAAATTTAATATCAAAATATGAAGGATTAAACAAAATCCACTGAGCCATGTCAATGCCATCGCCATACTCTAAGATGGCCCCCTCAGCAAACATTACAGCTTTCTTGGCAGGCGGCCACAGCAGTGATGTGAGCGAAACTTATTGGAGCAACCTCTCACGAGTTTGGTACGGGGATCATACGTTCCACAGAGTCAATCTTGCTGGACCCATCCCATACACCTACAGCATAAATACATCCCATCGAGAGAGGCGGCTCCGTAGGGATAGAATAAAACATTCAGGCCCGTGACAAATAGTGAGGCAACAATTATTAAAAACATTATAACTAAAGAAGCTGGATTAAAATTTGTAAATTGTGTCTGCAAGGCAGATTTGATTACCATTACAGTACTTTGACTGAATTTAAGAGGATTAACCCTTTCTTGTGATGCAACTGGATTCAGTTCTTTATCAACACAATAATCATGAAATAAATAAAAACTAAAAAGCTGATGATATAAGAGAAGAGCCTCTTAAAAGAAAGCCATAATATGTTGTGCAGGACAAGTTTTGAGAATGGAGACGGTAAAAAAATATATACATTTAACCAGTTCTACTGGTAAGCTGCAAAAACATAACATGTCAATCTATGCAAATGTACAACCAAACAAATCCTTACCTAATTCAGACTTGGCTTGACCTAGGAGCTAGTTGTTGCCAACCATCCAACACAGGATCATACCGACACATACACCTTGTACCAGTGCCATCAGGAATCGCGCCACCGCTAACTTACAGAACTTTTCTCCAGAAAACAACTAGTCCAGTTTACTGAAAGGGAAACCTAAGCATTAATCTCCCTTTTAAATTGCCTTCTACATATAAATATAGCTCTGAAATCAGAATATCATCTTGATTTTCATATGTGTGCATTACATATATGCATAACCTCATCATAAAACAAAAATAAAAGCTGCCTCTCAATAATACAAACCTTATAATCTAAAAGCAAATTAGCTAATGAACTATTTTAATTCCTATTCTGAAATGACCAACATTATTTTTTATTGTATACTTAGTGTCTTATTTTCATAAAATTAGTATACTCATTATCAGTGCCATTATACCAAAGTGTTAACCACTAGCACTGGGTACATTGCAATGTTCACTGTGGTTTGTTTTGTATATTTGTTGCACAAAGAGTGATCCCAAGTGCCAGCCATCAATAGTATGTCCTATGTGACGTCACGACTTTAGAGTCCTTGAATTTTCTGGGAAAATGTTTATTTTTTTAATGCTACTAACTCACTGGATCCCAGAATGGTGACCATTACGTTCATGAAAAATTTGACGGGGCTGGATGATCGGGACATTAATCATGGAACAATTTGGCTAAGGGCTGAGGTGACAGGAATGTGTTGTCATGAAAAATTAGGCTGAAGGCCAGGAGGTTGGAATGAATCCTCATGAGTGCACAAAGCTCTGGAAGAGGATAAGCCTCATGGGGCCCTTAGAAGGGGCTCTTGCATTGTTTTTCTTCCATAACGAGGGGAATTTTTGCTATCTATGAGCCATTATGTTCGGAAGAGTGCCAAAGCTCTAGGGAGGACACTATTTCCATGCTCAGGATATGATAATAAGAAGATATTAAAATGTCACAAATAACACAATGTTTACTTAATATGTTAGTGCCAGAGTTGTAGACTACCTTCTGAAAGAGTCAGCTCAACCATACAGCATGACACATGCAATATCGACTTGGAAAAATGGTAAAACAGCAAAATAGCCGTATATAGAAAAAGGGGCTGAAACATTGCACAAGGGGAGACATAGATTATGGATTTCAGCATGAGTGGTAAGTGGCGGGCCTACAAGCCACAGAGAAGAGTCCTCAAGTAACCCTATGCATGGATTGATCCTCCATGCAATAGCTAAATATCAATATAAAAAAACAGATGAAATGGTAGGTACTAGTAATTGACTCCTTGTGGGGGACCTAAGGTTGTAAAGCCAATCTAGTTGTAAATAACAACTAATAAAAATAAAATCAAACTGGACATAAATTTAAGAATCTGAAAAACACCCAATACTATATGAACCTGAAATGCTCAATGAATAAAGAGATGGAGACGTCAGCCTAAATCATGCTCAGAAAAAAAGACTAAGAGGAAATCAGCTTATAATAATAACCATACAGGCTCAAAAGACCGGCAATTAATAAGCTTAGAGGGAATCAAAAGTAGTATACTGCGGCCAATAAAAAAAGCCAATTAAAAATAGACTAAGAGGATCAAATTAATAGCTAGACCGCAATACCATCAAATGGTATCAACTGACAGATAATGTTAGCAAAATTTCCTTTAATCCTGTCTGACCAAACAGACATACAAATCACCATAAAACATATGCAGTATATAAAAATGATACTATGAGCACACCTCAGGCAAACGGCAGACAAGAGAGACTCCTCAGCAGTGAGCAGGTGGGTCGTAACATTCAACTGATCGCCAACAATAGTTGTTATCAGCACAGCCCCCCACTGCACAATACCTGCCAACAAATACAAACAAAATTCACATTAAAGCACTCATTCCAAACTTTCAAAAAAATCCTTAGTACATTTTCAAAAACAAAACTGATCCCTGAATAAAATGGTATATTTGGTCCATAAAGATATCCTTACAGTCGTTGTGTTCGTGTCCTTCGATGTCTCGTTCTCGGGATGGCAGCTGGGGGAGTGGTAGGGAAGGAGATGGTAGAGCATAGCACCCTCCTCCACTATAAACGGGACTTACGGCGAGGACCTCACGGCCATTTCTCTTCCCACAACACCACTAAAAAAAAGGACTAACAAGGCTATAGTATAACATTCTCCAAGACCTGCAAGAGAAAGAAAATAATAATATGCTACCTGTGTATGGTGTATATATATCACAAAGCCCCAAAATAAAAACAATCATCAAATCTCAACACAACAGACAATGACCTAGGAAGAGGTGCTCCGTGCTTGGAGGAATGGTGAACCAAGCTGTGCGCAGCTCCAAACACATGCTCTCCATTCAACTTACAACTCGTCTGCAGAAATGATCTCTACAATATTTTTCGACAGGAGATTCAACCATTATCTCCAGACTACATGGAAACTTTGAAGATAAAGAAAAACAAAACCTCAAAGTCAATTCAAATGATAATCAAGAAATACATTATAATATATAAACAACAATAATAAAAAATTATCATAAAACTGAACCTACAACAATATAAATGAGTCCATGAAGAACTGCTGCTGCTGAACCACTGCGTGGAATGATCATTGAAGGAAGTTGCTCCCATGTGTCTGTGTGAGGGTCATATACCTTGAAATTAAGGAATTCAGATTAGACACTGCTTAAATGGGAATCTGATGAATATAAAATTTACTTATCAAAATATGAAGGAATTAAACAAAATGCCTACTTGAGCCATGTCAATGCCATCTCCATCCTCTAAGATGGCCCCTCCGCAAACATACAGCTTTCCTTGGCAGGCGGCCACAGCAGGTGATGTGAGGGACAACTTCATTGGAGCAACCTCCTTCCACGAGTTTGTACGTGGATCATAACGTTCCACAGAGTCCAATCTGCTGGACCCATCCCATCCACCTACAGCATAAATATATCCATCGAGAGAGGCGGCTCCTGTAGGGCATAGAATAAAACATTCAGGCCTGACAATAGTGAGGCAACAATTATTTAAAAACTATTATATATAAAGAATATGGATAAATTTGTAAAGGTGTCTTCAAGGCAGATTCCATTAACAGTACTTTGCCTGACTTTAGAGATCTACCCCTTTCTTGATGCTGCAACTGGATTCAGTTCTTTAATCAACACACATAATCATGAATTAACTAAAAACTAAAAAGCTGATTGATATAAGAGAAGAGCCTATTCAAAAGAAGCCATAAATATGTTGCAGACAAGGTTTTGAGAATGGAGACGTAAAAAAATATACATTTAACCAGTTCACGGTATCTGCAAAAACATAATATTTCAATCTATGTCAAATTACAACCATAACAATCCTTACCTAATTCAGATCTTGGCATTGACATAGGAGCTAGATCGTGCCACTCATCCAACACAGGATCATACCGCCACATACACCTTGTGACAGTGCCATCAGGAAATTCGCCACCCGCTAAATACAGAACATTTTCTCCAGAAACAACTAGTCCATGTTTACTGAAAGGTAAACCTAAGCATTAATCTCCCTTTTTAAATTGCCTTCTACATATAAATATAGCTATGAAATTCAGAATATCATCTTGATTTTTCATATGTGTGCACTTACATATATGCATAACCATCATCATAAAACAAAATATAAAAAGCTGCCTCTCAACTAAATATCAAACCTTAATAATCTAAAGCAACATCAGCTAATGAACATTTTAATTCCTATTCTGAAATGACCCAACATTATTTTTTCTTGTATACTTTAGGCTCTCTTATTTTCATAAATATTATAATCATTATCATTGCCATTATTACCAAGTGTTAACCACTTAGCACTGGGTACATGCAATGTCCACTGTGGTTTTGTTTTGTATATTTTGTTTGCACACAGATTGCTCCACAAGTGCTCAGCCACCAATTAGTATGTCCTATGTGACTTCACCTGACTTTTAGAGTCCTTGAATTTTCTGGAAAATGTTTTATTTTTTTAATGCTATTAACTCACTGGATCCCAGTGATGTGACCTTCACGTCATGAAAACATTTGACGAGGGCTGGATGATCGGGACATGTAATCATGGAAAAATTTGGCTAAGGGCTGAGGTGACAGGAATGTGTTGTCATGAAAAATTAGGCTGAAGGCCAGGATGTTTGGAATGACTCCTCATGAGTGCACAAAGCTCTTGGAAGAGGATAAGCCTCAGGGGGCCCTTAGGAAGGGGTTCTTGCATTGTTTCTCTCCATAAACGAGGGTGGAATTTGCTATCCATGAGCCATGTTCGGAAGAGTGCCAGCTCTAGGGAGGACACTATTTCCATGCTCAGGATCCTGCTAATAAGAAGATATTAAAAATGTCACAAATAACACAATGTTACTTAGATATTGTTATTGCCCAGAGTTGTAGACTACCTTGAAAGAGTCAGCTCAACAATACAGCAAGACACATGACAATTATAGACTTGGAAAATGGTAAAAAAGCAAAATCGCTTATATAGAAAAAGAGCTTACAACATTGCAAAGGGGAGACATAGAGTCTTGATTCAGCATGAGTGTTCATGTCGGCTGGGCCTACAAGCCACAGAGAAGAGTCACTCAAGTAACCCTATTGCATGGATTATGATCCTCATGCAATAGCTAAATATCAATACTAAACAGATGAAATTGGTAGGACTAGTAATTGACTCCTTGGTGACTAAGCGCTTGTAAAGCCATCTATGTGTAAATAACACTAATAAACTAAAATCACACTGGACATAAATTTAATGAATCTGAAAACACAAATACTATATGAACCTGAAATGCTTCAATAATAAGAGATGGATGAAGCTCAGCCTAAATCATTCCAGAAAAAAAGACTAAAGAGGAAATCAGCTTATACATAATAACCATAATGCTCAAAAGACAGGCAATTAAATAAGCTTAGAGGGTCAATCAAAAGTTATACTGCTTTCCCATAAAAAAAGCCAATTAAAATAGACTAAGAGGATCAAATAATAGCTAGACCGCAATACCATCAATGGTATCACTGACAGATACTGTTAGCAAAATTTCCTTTAATCCTGTCTGGACAAAACCAGACATACAAATCACCATAAAACATATGCAGTTATAAAATGATACCATGAGCACACCTCACGGCAAACGGCAGACAAGAGAGACTCCTCCAGCAGTGAGCATGTGGGTCGTAACATTCAACTGATCGCAACACTAGTTTGTTATCCTCACCGCCCACTGCCACAATTACCTGCCAACAAATACAAACAAACTCACATTAACAGCACTCATGTCAAACTTTCAAAATCCTTAGTCACATTTTCAACAAACTGATCCCTGAATAAAATGGATTTGGTCCATGAAAGATTATCCTTACAGTCGTTGTGTTCGTGTTCCTTCGATGTCTCGTTCTCGGGGATGTCAGCTGGTGGCGTCTGTCGGGAAGGAGATGGTAGAGCCTCGCCTCCTCCACTATCACACGGCACTCCGGCGAGGACCTCACGGCCATTTCTCCTTCCACAACATCCACTAAAAAATAAGGACTAACAAGGGCTAGTCTCACATTCTCCAAGACCTGCAAAGAGAAAGAACATAATCATATGTCTACCTGTGTATGTGTGTATATATATCACAAAGCCCCAAAATAAAATACAATCATCAATATCTCCCACACAGACAATTACCTTATGGAAAGTAGGTGCTCTTGCTTGGTAGGAATGGTGAAGCCAAGCTGTGGCAGCTCCAAACACATGCTCTTCCCTTTCCACTTCCAACTCGTCTGCAGAAATGATCTCTACAACTTTTTCGACAGGGAGATTCAACCATTCTTCTCCCACGACCACATTTGTGAAATTTCTGAAGAGAAAGAAAAACCAATAACCTCAAAGTCAATTCAAATTATTAATCAAGAAATAAAGAGAGAATAAAATTATACAATGATCACCAGAATTATTATATCAATATGAAAAGAAAATGATAATAATAACACACCACCACTACTACTACAACTAATGGAAATAATAATATACAGAAACAATGAATTTACTAACAAGTTCTAGCCATCAGTTAACCAGTTAATATGCATTATGATTTGTCAGGAACTTTTGGTATAATCCTTATGAAAATACAAGGATTCCCTAGCTTTTTATGTTAAATAGAGTAGCAATAATAGAAAAAAGTGACAGTGCAGTAGTGATAATAACAATAATAAGAACAATACTATCAATAATAATGATAAAGATGATGATGATATGAAGCAATAATTGTTTCTAAAATTACAGCAATAAAAAATATCCTTAATGATTTATAACATAAGGTGCCTTCATTACCTTAATGTATAGGCTTTGGCTTTCTTGGTGAGCTCATGACAGGCATGTGCTTCGGCAAAGCAATGGATTCCAACACAATTTGATACGTCAATATGACGTTCCAGGAATCGGCAGCATGCCTCTCTCACAGCAGATACTTCCAATAGGTTTGATGCACTTAGGAGGGCCTTGAATTATGGAAAAAATAAATAGAGATTTAGATGTTCATTTCCTGTTTTAATGACATAAATCACAGTTGCTTAAAATACCAATACTGTATATTGTATATAGCAGGGAATAGTTTCAAGTTTCAGAAAATTTAGGAGATATATCTCAAGAACATAATACTATCAAGTATGAACAAGGAAACAAGAAAACTTAATTACCTGAACATTGCTCTCTGTGATTGTTATTGCAGAAGTATATGCATAGTCTAATAGTAGGGAGACCATATTCGCATCTACTCCACTTAAGGTTACGTGCTCTGATTGAGACTCTGCTAAGCTGCTCAAAAACATAGCCTGGAAGTAATTCAAATCACTGTTAATGTTTACTTAGAATGAAACAAAACAACTTGATAACCAAACATACTGCATCAATGTATCAATCTGTAATACTGGAATAAGATATGTCCAACTAGCTACTGTGTGTCAATGTGATTAAACAGCACTTAGCACTTACTCTAAAGTAGGGACTGAATGATGCCAACACTGATCTGTGTACAGGGAATGTCTGCCCATCTACACATAAGGTCACGTCACAGAAGTGTCCTTTTTTCCGCAAGTCATTTAATCCACCAAGCACCTGCATTAATACATAGTACTCAGAATTTACTGCTTTAACTTCGAGAATTCCTTTCACTCTGTGCTTATAAATAACTAATTCAATCTGTAATATTTAAGATTTCAAATATGTAAATTAACTACTGCTTATCATAATTTTTTATATAATTTTCCTACTCACAGCTTCTGGGTGGGCAGCATTGACAAACTTGCAGTCTTCACTTGGTGAGGACACCTGTGACTCTGACCCCCCTTCTGGCCCTGCCCTATGGCCAGCTGTAGTTGGCGTCTCTTTGCGAGACATTCTTCCAAGAAAGGGCTACCAATTCCTCAAGAATTTCTTATCCTCCATCCTTCCTCTGGAAGGAAGTAACACTCAAATAGTATATATGGTAAATGGTCAGTTTAACTAGATACAAGGCACTGGTCTATATAGCTTAGTTGTACCTTTCATATTTTTTCACTAGGTGATACCTCAGTTTTATATTGCCTTTTTAATCCTGAAGAAAAGGTTTCATGTTGTTTCACGGTCTGAGACCTCAGTTTTAAATTCGTTTTTACTCCTATGGAAAATCATGTGTAAAGAGCCCTTTATTCTTGGTGGCAATAAAAAATACTGAAAATGAGTATATATTGATACAGTTTAGACCTAAGATACATAAAGTTACCAATAACAGATAAATGAAGCATGTCCTATGGATTACTAATATCTAGAAAATGGGATATTAAATTCCTTCAGACAAAACATGACATTGCAAGATTGATATCTTCCAAAGTCATAATAAACATAATCAGCAGATATTAACCGTGTCAATGTTATTCAGTTCTCAACTGTCTGAGTCATTTCACTCCAACAATGTAAGTAAAACATATCATAAATAATGTTCAAAATCTTTCCTTTTCCCAAACAAATTATACATACTATCAGACATCATCCTTGATAATGTTGCACTTGCAAAATACACAGTCTGATTACTCAAATCTGTCAAATCTATAATACATATAAATGCATATTATGCAGAATATTTCTATCTCTGCACACCTCATAGAATAAGTAACCATACATTTCAAATAGTTGATACTAATATATTACTTCATCTACACAAAGACATACAATGCATCAATGTATATTCAACGCAAATATGCACAAAACAGACAAATAACTACCAGCCACTCTGTAAAGAAAAAGATGATTCATTCTAGATCATCCTGGAAATCGACGTGAAACCGAATCTGACATTTAATCCAAGACATGAAACGTGATATTGAAAAGTAGCTCAGCTATATAATGTTAATACTTCTCAACATTTATCATTAACTCTGCATGGAAAGGCAATTACAAACAAACACTATTTTCTTCCATCAATATAAAACCAGGCGTGAGTTCACAAACTTTAATAGGAATCGTAATTCTCCACAACTAATCGATTAGGTATCTTGGCTTATCTCTCCATAATATGTATTTGAAGACACTCATTTTGCTGTAAACCTAAGAAAATGAACATAAAATAAGAAAATAAATGAACGTCTTTAAGAGAAACGGTTAATAAACGCAAGATTATTAATTAACCTTCAATTCCTGCCTTGTTGCCACCAGCTGACCACAACAATACTAGAGGGACCGCTGTGATAAATATTTATGTGAAATGTCAACACTGTATAAATGGAGATAATTATAGGATGTTTCATATACTTGGTTACTTATGATGGATACAATGCAAAAACGAAGAAGAAATTACGTAAAATAAACAACAATGAGGTATTGATTTTTATTCCAGATATTGATTGAGAAGTATCATTAGTTATACATACAGAATACTTTGTACATCCTACAAGCACTCACATATACATATATCTCTATATACATACAGATATAATTAACATTATGAATACGAGTACATAGGCATAAATTCATGCTAAAAAAGAGTCGGAAAATAATTACAGTTATCTTGTATTTTGACTTGTGACATATATATTTTTAGATATTAATTTATTTAACGTAAATTACAGACATATAAAGTCTCGCTCCTGATATGGCATACTAATTGCAAGCATATATGACATATATGCCCTTTCAGCATGTATACAA
>NC_051401.1:8821222-8823722 GCF_015228065.2 Penaeus monodon
AGAGATACTAGGGCAATTTCTTATTCACCAGAAAAACAAATACTAATTAAAATACATTAAAACAAATTAAATAACCAACCTACAAGGAGACACGGACAGCTTACTTCAGTATTGCTGATCATACTAAAAGCATGCAAAAATAACACAAACACAAACTTTCAACCTTACACAAAATACAACTTTCTCACCTTAGAGCTTTTACAAGAGTCTGCTGCTGTGCCATAAGGAAGTTGACTTGTGATCGGAGAATTGCAATCTCACTGTCCTTCTCACGGAGCTGTTCTTGCAAATATGAAACATTTTCTTCCAGACTCTGACACATTGCCTGCAGGTTCAACAAAGTTCATGTAACTTATTCTAAAACAATGCTCCTATTTTTTTTTTTTTTTTTTAATACTAATTAGCAATTGTGCTGAATATCTCATTACCATTCCATTTCACGACACTGACGTAGAAACCTTACCCGACTCTCCTCTAAAGTGTCATGAGCACCTGGAGGATCATCAAGGCAAAAGAAGTCACGAACGCACTTCTTTTCTCGGATTCTAGCATGCCCTGTTACAAGAAATGATAATGAATAATGATAAATAACATCAATACATAAATCTGTAACGATAATAAACAAAGATAATTAATAACTTCAAAGGTTTTATACAGATAAAATCAAATCAGTACAAAAATAGCCTTACCAATTATGTTGTCAATAAAAGCTTGTAAGCCCAACTGTCTATCTTCCAAGAATATTGGGTCAAAGTTATCACCAAACCATTTCTTAGGCGGGAGTGAAAATCGCAGTCCTGGGAACTCCAACTTCAGCTAAAAGTAAAAAAAAAAGTATGCAAGTGTTTATAAAAGAACAGGAATTATGCAATATGAATTAATAACAACAACAATTAATAAATAAAATACAAATAAAGCATACACATGGCTTTAAATCTTATAAAAATTGCATCATAAGTAAGGATATCATACCTTCTTGTTCAGGCGCACAAAGTCTGTATACCGACGGAAGACAAACCACTGGTCACCAGTTGGCTGATGAAGGACTTGTATCTTAAACACCTATGAACAAAATACAAGTTTAATTTTATCAACTTTTATGTTCTAGTTTCTTGGTAAACCATTTCTAAAGTATTTATCAAATCTACACTGTATATATATAATAAAAAAGAAAGCTTAATCAAAGTCTACTTTACCGTAAATCTAGACCGTTCTTCAAGGACCTCGTAACCCACAATGGGCATGCGATACAAGCAGGTGTTCCTGTTGTCTTCATTTTCTGAGAATCCAAGTGCATCTAGAGGCCCTGCTACTGGGGAAGAATCCATGCCCTGACCTATAGATAACAGATTTAATCAGTGATATTAAAGTATATCAAAGTAAGCCCTATTGCTTTCATAACCAGAAACTTCTTTAAAGCACATTAATCTATGCACTACTTATTATCCCCTAACCTAAAAGTGTGTGATATCATTCAGCACCAAAAATATCATTTGAACAAAGCATCATTTCTGTACAAACCCGGGTCTGTGTTTTGATCAGAACTAGGTGTAGAATCTGATGAGGTTAAGTTACTATTAGAGCTGTACCATCCTCTGTTATGCCTGAAACAAATGTGAAAATAATTTTAAACTTATATAAATATGCAAACATTACATCAAGACTATTTATGGTGTTTCAGTAAAGACTTACTTACTGAAATTAATGCTAACTGGAAGAAAAAGTAAGTATATCTCACACTCCCTATAATCTTTACATCAAAATATCTCCTGACTATAAATCAATTATATAAGGCTACTACATACACATGGTAAACATTTCCTTTTCCTTTTTATTACTTACTGTCCACCTTGAACTGGAGAAAGCAAATTGGTGCTCCTATTGCCATTCATCATCCCAGGATCTGCAATTGACACCTGGTTGTCTAATGGATGTTGTGCTGCCACCTCCTCATGCCCATTGCTGATCCTGCTGCCTAAATTGCCTGATGAAATCAGTTCCTTTGATGCATATCTTGAGGGAGGCTGTGAATTCTTGGGCGTGGTAAAGCGAGAATTGCATCGTGAAGCTGCAGGAGATACCTTCTCTCGAGGCTGCCATTCCCCGTGAAATTGCTACACGTTGTGCCATGTCGAGGGAGACTGGGTTTCTTGCTGGTATGTGGGAGGTGTACACAGAGACTAAAGCATGTGTAAGAGTACAGAGTATCACAGAAAGGTCATTTAGAACTCAATAATCAGGTAAATAAATAGAAATCACATCTTTCCTCTAAACTTATCTAATATATCTTGGTTCCCATCAAAAAATCACTCAAATCTACCCACTAATAATTACACTTGACACAAAAATACACCAATCTGTATACATGCGATCAAAACAAAAGAATTCCCCGGTGATAAAACCAAATGAGATATCTCAGAGATTTCTTATCAGCTCACAAGCAAAGAACCCTAGTAGATATCACATCAAATACCCAACTACATATATTCCACAATAGTTT
>NC_051401.1:8826222-8828722 GCF_015228065.2 Penaeus monodon
TCATTATTATTATTATTACTATTATTATCATTATTACTAATACTGATATTATTATTGATAATATTATTAATATCATTATCATTATCATTACCATTATCATCATCATTATCATTATCATCATTACCATCGTTATCACCATTATCATTATCATTATCACTATCATTACCATAATAATGGTAACAACAATAACAATATGGATAATAAAAATAATAATGCCGATGCCAATGCCGATGACGATATTAATAACAATAATAATAACAATAATAACTATAATAATATAACAAAAAACATTAATAACACCAATAATAATATAACAAAAAATTTTCAATAACACCCATAATAAAAATAATTAATAATAATGATAACTATAATGACAACAATGACAACAAAAACAATGACAGCAGCAATGACAATAATAATGACAATAATGAAGCCCCAGGGAAGGTTTTCAGTTCATAAGGAAATGCTCGTGGATTGCCAGGAGTAGTAGAAGTAATAGGGACATAGTTTGAGAGGGGTGCAGTCACTTGAATAAAAAAAAAAAAATAATAAAATAAAAAAGTAATCATTACATCATTTACAATGGAAAACAACAAGAGATTCAAGCATGTCATCCCATGAGTGATTGAAACACGGAATAAATAATTGCAAAGCTTTTTGAAAATGGTATAATTGCCAAATTTACCTTCATTGAGTGAGGAGCAAATAAATGTAATACATATTCATTCACATGAATGTTGAGTCATCTTTACAGGCATAATTATAAATGACATTATACAATACACTGTATCAATTCTATATCCATTTCCCTAGATCTGTTTCAGTTTTCAAGTTTTCCCAAGTTTAACATCTACTTTAGTTATACCTACAGTGAGGGTAGGTTACTCCTCACACAAATACACATAGCAATCCACGTTCAATTACATTACAGTAGTAATGAATGTCATTAATAAGAAAAAAAAACTATTTAAATAATGCCTTGGGTCTTCGACTTGTTCCATTACTGGTCCCTTGGAGTTCCGAAAAACGTCTAAAAATAAACCACTTCTCTTTCCCCTTGTTTTCTGGCCTGAGAGTTACAACAATATTTGGAAATTATAACCACCACTCCTTTTTTTCACAATTCTTAAAATAGAACCCCAAATCACAACCGTGTTGTTGCTATGCGCTCCTATTCAGAATGACATCATCCAGGAGGTCTCGTCCCACCCAAAATAAGCTCTCACTTCCCAAACCTCGCCCGTAAATTAAATAAAAACTAAACAGCGCACACTTTCTCACCATCAATGCTATAAAATAACGAGCTGCTCTCTCAAAAGATGTCAAAAACTGCGAGCAACTGCCATATGAGACGTAGAAGCAGGATCTCCTCCCCCTGCCATGGAACAGCTGACTGGGGGTCCTCGTGCATGGAGGATTAAACACGATGGAGATGAAATGGAGGATTTTTATCCATTTCCTTCGCTTAGTAACTATCCTTCGTAAGGCCAATTATAATTTATAACTCCCAATTAACGACTGTTGATTTTTTATATTACATACTTCTCTCGAGTTACTTCAAGAATATTTCCATTATTTTCCTTCCGTAACTGAACTTCGCAGACCTCATGACTGATCAACATTTGTAAACAAAGAATGTTTTCCTTCATGCAAATAAGGAATCGTGCTGTAGTGGCTACTTTGAATTGTTTTATTCATAAGACATGAGCAGTTGTGTCGAATACTAGATATATCAAGCACTGCACATGTAATATATCTTGTGCGTGTTACTGTTTTCCTCATAAGAGAAAGCGTGCGTCCTTTGTCACGATTTACTGTATTTACTCTGTAATACCTCGCCGATTCCTAGAGTGAGTTCGTCATACTCGAAAAAAAAGCAAATACTTATTTTACGGTTTCCCGGACAGGGTAACGGAAATGCGTATCATTGCGTAGTTCAGATTGACATAGACATGCATCCCATGTCAAGGGATATCGCTTAAAAATAAATAATTACATTATGTTCTTAAGCTTACAGCTAGAACGAATATACAAATGTAAAATCACTCGTTTGACAAATGACAAGGACGGCAATTACTATGGCATAATAAGGCAATTGCAAGGCATTAGTGCATAAGTATATTTTTGCACTAAATAAATTTAGCATTTAGTGAAAAACATGAATTACGTGCATTACAGCAATACAGTTAAACGCCTGGTGACGAATATGACTTATAAGGTTATCAATTTTAATACTATTTTTTTACATTAAAGCAAGAGAAAACAGGGAAAAGTAATAAAAAAAAAGCGATAAGATACGTCCACTAGCGACGAACCGCAATGAGCTGATAAGGTTTTGCGTACAACCGACAGATGACACTACTCTTAAGACAAGACGGCAACGCTCTCTTATTTGTAGAATCGTGTAATTGTTTTCTTCATATTTCTGAAAAGCTCATTTCTAATCGTGTATTAATGATGGTGAGCGTTTCAAATTATATGTTTAAATGAATAACATTCT
>NC_051401.1:8830225-8847725 GCF_015228065.2 Penaeus monodon
GAAAAAAATAGTGGGGTATCCCTTGGGGGGAAGCCACCATCCATATGTTGAGCAAAGCCAGGAGTACCCCAGCTGTCACCTCGCCTCTCACAAGAACACTAGAGAAGGCTTTTGTCACAGGCCCTGAGTCTCAGTCCAGCTTAACCTCAGTCGTCCAAGTCACACAGGAGGGAATAAATGACAGCTCTGGAAAGCCCAGTGAGTGCCCCCAGGAGAGGTGATGAGGAACAAGAAACCACTTCACATACTGGTCTCAAGATTGTATATCAGCTACAGGGTTCGAATACCAATGTGTTTTTTCCCATATGTTTTTCCTCGGTGGAAGGAAGATATTCTTTTAAGAAGATTCAGTCAGACGGATATAATTATTATATAGAGAGAGACTGATTAAAAAATTAATGTTTTTGAGTTTTGTTTTTAGCTTAAAAAATTTGTTCCCAGTGTCAACAAAAGCAAAAAAAAATTAAAATTAAAAGATAAAGAGGTTTTGAACACCTTTGTTTCTTTGTTTATAAAAGGGCCTTGATGACCCATATTGTAGAAGAAAAGCTAATAGTGTATTACTATCTTCTATTTATAGTGTACAACATGGGAGATCATTCATTTGTCTGTGATACTAATAAATCTGATGTTATTTGTACCATTTATATGCATTAAAAACTATTTGTTTTTGGGTTAGTACCTTTATTTTCGTTATTTTTGGGTTTCAAAAAAATTTTTGGTGTAATGTTAAATTTTTTTCCAAAATTGTGTGAATCTAAATGTGTCCCTTTTGTAAATGGTTTTCAAATTTTTGATCGATAACCTGATTCTTTCATGTTATTTTGAACAAGCACAAAATGCTATTGAACCCACCGCAGCGTGCCATACGAAGAGGAAAGACAGGAGAATATTGAGTGTTATATACATTTTTGTGAGGCTTCTTTGTGAAACTAGTCTGTGAGGAGTAATATGCAGTTTTGCTTTGAGCATTCATTGTGTATACATTTATAAGAGTATTTAAAAATCACAGTTATGCACTGTTGACAGTTTGCAATGCATTGTGTGCAAACCTTCACTGCACAGTAACCCTCTGTGATATATGCATGCATAATTTTGTGATCCAACATGCAAAAGTTAGTGCAAACATGAAGCTAAGCAGATCGCCACAAACGTGCACCCCCCCCCCCCCCACTCACTCACATTCACACTCTCGCCCTCAGATTCACACAAACACTCACACTCACACTTACACACATTAGCACTCACACATGCACTAACACACATACATAAACACACACACACACTCACACCCTTTCATATACAAACACACTATCAGACAAAAGATAAGGGTTTTTTACACATAAATGTATTTAAATTTTTTTAAGGGTTTTATATGGTTTTTTGTGAATGATGGGTTTAGAAATTTAAATTATTTTTATATTTTGTGGATTTGAGGAATTTGGTAAATTATGAACTACTATTTTCTATATGTTTCAACAGAATAAAATCTAATTTAGTAATTACTTTGACGTTATTCTCATTTTTTCAATTTTTTTTGTTATCTGTAAACAATAACAGACACAACAATAGCTCTTTTAAATGATGAAATTAATCATGTCCTATTTTACTTGCATGTCCTTTATCTTAGGTAAGGAATATTTGCTTTCTGTGTGCATATTTTATGTGCACTTCTTAAGAAGTTCATTTTGGAATATCAGTTTTTGTGCTTTCTTGATATTTCTTTGTTTAGTCTGAACATTCAGTGTCAGTTTATGTATTAGCATTTTTTTTTTGTGAATTTATCTTATCAATGTTAACCATAACTTTAGAGCCAGATCTTTAATGAGTTAGGCAATTAGTGGTCTCATATAGCTTCAGATTTTCCACATTTGCTTTAAAAAAGACCATTTTACCATAAAATTTACCATTTTATCATAAACTAGACCATTTTACATAAGTGGTAGCATTATGTCAAGTTATCTTTACTTCTGTGACTTCTATTCTTGTCTGGATCTTTACTCATTTCTCCCTCTCTACTTTTTTTCTCATTCTCTCTTTGCAGCTCTGTCTCTTGAGTATTAATATGGACAACTAGCCATAATTATATTTAGATCTTATAATTGCAATGAAAAAAAAGACTTCTCTTCTCTTGATATCAAGAGATGTATGATTGGTCAGTGTCATGCAATTCTGTAGCTTAGTTTGGCATTATCCTCATGTTATTATGCTTTTCTAATATGTTTATAATATGTACCACTTATTTATTAGATGTATTAGAACCAAATGTTGTATGATAATGGAGGGTATTAGAAATTGAAAGTACCAAATGAACCATAACTATAGAGATACAAATTGTATCACAGTTGCCTTTACATGTGCCTTGTGAAACTAAGGTTGTCCCGTGTATGTTTTCTCCAAGCCATACTTTTGATTCTAAACAGTCCATCCATTTTTATATAGCACAAATGTATTTGGTTGTATTAGTATGTCAGTCATTCATATTATTCACTGTCATTTGTTTCTTCTAAAGTAAAGCTATAGGTACAGAGGATTAATGTTGAATATCTTAAAGGGAGATGTATGCAGCAGCTAGAATATATATTTGTATCTGATATCTAGAAATCTTCATGATAATCTTTCTGTATGTTGCTTTTTTTTTTATAGGGGTCTAGTCAAGACAAATTTTGTATTAGGTTTCTTCTCATGTAGAAGGAAGTCTTAGAAATTCAGGCTAGTGATCTGTGCTGAAATATTTGACTTGTTTTACTGAAGAATTTTGATTTAATATCCATTTTTTGGGGCAGAGTAATTTTTAATGGATTTTATGATCTTTTTGTTGCTCAAGACACAATTTCTTCTTAGTTTGGAATTTTGTTGGATCATTCTTGAAAATTGTTACTTTTACTATTTTATGTTAAGGGTTGTCTGGCAGAGAAATTACTGTCAGTTAATGATGTGGTGCTTTATTTACAGTAATTTCAGTATGAGTATGAAATTTTGTATGATGGATGAAATTCCTTTAAATGTTTTGATTTTAGATTTACACAAAAGGTTTAGATTATAGGGAATGGAAGAAAATTTGTAAATATGATATTTTTATGATTTCAGGAAAAGATCGTTTTTTGCTAAAATTTTCAACAATATACAGATACAGATATTTATGATTTAGACAATATACAGATAATTGTTTATGTATCATAGATAGTAGCCGGTAACAGGGTAGATATGACAGCTTACTTAATAAAGATACCAAAAATGACAAAGCCAAATTATATGTTTCACAAGTTTTTGCTTAGGTATGCTAGTAGCACAGATAACACAATACTAAGAAATTAAATTTTGGGTTTTTTATGAAGCCTGATATCAACCTCGTTTTTTCGGGTTGTAAAAAGATGAATTTTGTTTTTGGAAAAATTTTCTTTTTTGTTATTAGAGAAGGAATTAAGAATTGCAACTCCACTCACTCACTGTTACAACTGGGTTATTGGGGAAAAATTAGTAGAAATTTAGAAATTAGATTTGAAGATTTATTTTTTCAAACTTTTTTTTTTTTTTTTATCCATAGAATCTCAGGTACAGATGAACGTTCCCATTACAATTGTTTAAGTGTTTTTTATAGGTACATTTATTTCCTAATAAATCACTATTACAGTTCTTTGTTTGGTTGATTATTGTGAATGACCTGAATTTTGTATATACTGTTATGTATTCCTTGTTTACAGTGGTTGTTTAAGCACAATTTCTCTGGAATTGAAATGTGCTTCCTTTCTTGATTATAAAACATATCTTGCTATGTTTATGGAATTTGAAATGTGAGATTACGATGTAAAAAAAAAAAAAAAAAAAAAAAAAAAGGTTGGCCCCCCCCCTATGTTTAGGCAGATTCTAAACAGGTTTTTCTCGGAATGACAGCAACTGCGAGCGCTGTTGGTACGACTGTATTGAGCATAGCTTGCAAATTTTTGTTACTTGTTAATAAATTTTTTTTTAATGAAAAAATTTTAAAACATGAATTTTATGCTTTTTGTATTTTCACATCAGTTATTTTATAATTGAAACATAATAGCATCTATAAAAAGGTCAGTTGATAATATTTAGTGTATAAAATAAGAAAATAAAATAATAAATTTCCATTAATTCTTCTTATTACTTTGGGGAAAAAAATTTTTTTTGGCAGAATGCCTTTTAATATTTAGTTTTTTTGATGCAAAAATTTTTATAATTGGGGGAAGAATGAAACACAAGTTTTAAATTTATTTTTTTTTTTTTTTTTTTTTTTTAATTCAAAAAGGGGAAAATGATACGAATGAAAAACCCTCTTTGACAGATTAGTAAAAAAAAAATTTTTGCTATTCCATAAATCTAAATAACAGTCAGACAAAATATTTCTACTATGGAAGATAACCATATTTTTCTTTGACTTTACATTGATTATAAGGTTTTTCATTTACATTGATAATTATGACAAAATGAGTACTATTAAATTTACCTATTTAATTTATTCTTTCCACATATTTTAAGCTGAAAATTAAAATTTCCCTTCTACAACTGGCAGTCAAAATAAAACAAATATTTTTCTCACTTTTTTTCAAAATTTTCAAAGTCAAATAGGAAAAATAGAAATAGTTTCCGGACCACCGTTTTTCTATGTCGGGCCTTCGCTTCACCAACAAAGAATTTTACAATAGCAAACTTAGGACAGTAAATTTGGGGAATAAGGGTATATTGGGTTAAAGGGGGGGAAAATTCCTTTACTCTGCTGAACCCAAATTTTTCGTGGGTTGTTGAAAATTTATAAAAAATATCAAAAAACCAATTGTTCCAGGGTTATCTTTTTTTTAACTTAAAATAATATATATAGTTCATGTACAGACTGCTCTTACTTTGAATGACATCATATAGTTTTCTCAATCTGGACAGAATCATGAGTTGACAAGGATATCAAAATGCAAGGTTAATTACCCTGTTAAAGGGCTAACATATTTTTTTTAAAGAAATTTTTAAAAATATAGAAAACATGTCATAAAATACACATATTGTATAATCTTTTGTAACACTGCTGTTATGAACACATGATATACCAAGATTACCCAGTTATATTACTGTGAGGTAATCCAAGATAGACGGAGCATGAAATTTGGAATAAAGCTTCTTTTTGTAGTAAAATTTTATGAAACTTTGGCTTGCTGATGATTTCCTTTTTGAGGGACCATTGATTTTATGCCCAAAAAAAATGACCATGCCTTTTTAAAACATGTACTTTTCCCCGCACCCCCCCCGAAAGGGGCCATACACACCGTCATCCCAAAAACCTGCATGTGCCTACAGAGCAGACATGCCATGCTCACGGGCACACAAATCCCACGCAGACGGGCAGAAACTCATAAAGCTGAATAAAAAAAGTTGCCAAAGTTTCAGTTTTCACATGAATTGAAAGTCTAGCTTACAACTCTGGGAAAATTTTCCCATTTTTCATAGAAAATTTCTCCCTACATCCTTAAAGTATCCTAATACAGATATCAAATATATAAAAAGTAATCCTAGTATTTTCATTTACTTACTGAGATATGTAGACCTACAGTGTGGGTTAATGGACGTCACATGGTACAATAAATGACAACGGATGCTCGGAATTCTACAACCACTGTCAAATATTTCATGTCCTTTTTGGTGATGGCAAATATATGACAATCTGAACAGCATAAAAATAATGTAAATCTGTATACTTTAAAATAAGTCAGATAAAACTAACATAAAAGATATCTATGGTAAATGAAGATAAATATAGCCAATAACTTCAAAACAAGAGTAGGATTCACATAAGCTGCCATGTGTGCAATTACAAATTGCATGAGGCCTGAAACACAAAACTAGTGTTAGGTATGTCTAAGAGCCTCATCTGTGATAAAAAAAATACAAAACTCAAAAAGTCAAAAAGTTCTCTTTAGTGCATGGTGAAAAAAAAACAAAAAGTAAACTGAGTATAAAACATATCACAGAATTATTGGGCAAAAAAATATTACATGGCCCCTGGACAAAAATTTTTCAAGATAGGGGAAAAAACTACAAAGACAACCAAGCCCTGCATAACGTCCTTTTTGAAATTTTTAATAATTTTATGTCTGTGGGTTAGTGTTTAACTTTGAACATGTGTATCCCTTGTAGCACACCCTCTGATTAAGTTTATTTCCATGAAATACATCCAAACAAGTGCTAATTAGAGAATACAGAATCCCATAAAACTATATAGTATGGTGTTCAAGTCATATATCTCATTTCAATGGATATATCATGGACGCTAAGCAGAACATCACCACATTACATTCATATACTCCTTTTTAAACAACCTGTTGAAAAACACTTTTATTTCCATAGAACACAAAAATTCTACCAAAGCTTCTAAGAAATGAAAATTTTCTAAAGTAACTGACAGTAACTAACCTCGCTCCAAAAAAAAAAAAAAAAAAAAACAAAAAAAAAAAAAAAAAAAACATCACAAAAATTTTTACTATACAGCACTAACCATAAGTTAACAGATACTAAAGACCTATTATACTGTACTTCTGATGGGTACACCTAAAATAGACTGACCTACTAATTCTTTTCTCTAGGGATCAAACTACACTTCAAACTCCAACCAAAGTACAGTTATTGATTGGTTTTTATTGAATCATACAAGGCAAGTAGCATATAGTGAGGGCTTGTATGTAAGTAGGAGAAACAGTGAGAGCTAGGATATCAAGTGATCTATGATCAACTATGAAATAGTTTCAAGCAAGAGTTGGTAAAAATCAAAAATTTAATTGGAAACAAATGAGCAGAACAAGATGAACAGTTGCTTATGCTTTCAAAAAATAAAAAAAAAATTTTAAGAAAAGAAAAAATTTCAAGTGATATTAAAAAAAAGAGGAACGATGGCTTATCTCCCAAAGGTGGGGAAAAATCTTTTCTTCAAAACCCTTGGCAAAAAAAAATTTTCCCCATAAATAAGAAAAAAAAAATTGTAAAATTTTTGGGGGTTTTTCCAAAACCAAAAAATTTTTTTTAAAATTGAAAAAGAAAAAAACAAAAAAAAAAAATTTTTTAAAAAAAAAGGGTGTTTTTATTAAAACCCGAAAAAAAAAAAAGGAAACCCCTTGATGGCCCTTTTTTTAAAAATTCCCCCCCCCCCCCCCCCCCCCCAAAAAAAAAAGGGTTTGGGGAAAAATCTTTTCCCTTGGCATAACCTATAAATACAGTAACAAAAAATTGTAGGGTCCAAAAAATAACTAAAAGAAACTAGAAAAAATTTTGTGACAAAGTTTTTTTGAAAAAAGATGTCTTCAAAAGCACGGTTTTTAAAAAACTTTGTGATAATCTGTCACACCCTTCCCAAAAGAAAAATTTTGAGACTTACTAACAACACACTTAAAAAGAAAACGCTCTAACAAGGATGGACTTAAGACTGATATGTATTACTCAATTATAGCATACTGTTATTCCCCCTTTTATTCATGTCAATCAAAACCCCATTACCTACAGTTATACCTAATCAACACAAAATACAGGTCCTAACTGGGAGATGAGACATCTTTTGCTTTAAATAAAACAATCTTTTATATTCAGGTCTCAATACCTTAAAACAGCTGCATTTGTGACTGATATTTAAGAAAAAAAACATTGATTCTTCATGCATCACACCTGACACTTGAAATAAAAATTTAAAATTTAATGTGATATTTGAAGAAACTCAATCGTGACTGTGAACAATTTTACATAAGACAAATGCGGTGGCAACTGTAAAAGAAACAAACATTTATATTGAAAATGTTTCAGAGCTGCAAGCTGTTTTCTTGCATTTGCTTCCAATGCAGAATATCTTCACTTTCCCCCATTTTCCTACACTACTAGCTTATTGCATTATCTAAAAGTTATGGCAACCTTCATTTTTTTTTTTCCTATTTTTTAAAAATATATATATTTTTTTTAAACAGATCTTTATAAAAGCCACTTCCATGACTCTGTCATACATGAAGCGCAAAGGGACACTGAAATGTACGTGACATTAATACTTTTTCACTTTAATACTTTCTGTTATATATATTGCTAGAGGATCACTTGCATCATTTTCATCAAAGGCATACAACTACAACTACAAAACTCATCATTCAAGGCTCTATATTGAGTTTTGTATAGGTTATGGCAGTTTGATTTGAATCTCTTTTTAAAAATTATAATGTTGTTATTAATTATCTACAATCATTCACTAGCATCTCAAAGTTCTTTTTATCGCTTCAAATGAATACCCAAGCAATGAAACAATAATGCTTAAGAAGTCTAAATAAAGCTTTAAAATACAAAAGGAGGAACAATTTGCACTATTTCTCTCTCTCTCTCTATTTTCCTTAATTGCAAAATAATTTGTGAGCAGGCAGAGGAAAGAGAGAGAGAATAAAAGAAAAGGAGAAACATTATAAAAGGTAAAAGAAAATTAGTCCTTCTCTGAATACAATTATATAAATAAAAAAAATCCAAGACAAACACACTCAATATCAAATATAATGAACTGAAAGAAACACAGGATCAGGTTTTTTTATTCCATTTTCATAAGAATAAAACCAACAATAATAAACACTCAAGACAGGGATGTATAATGTGCAATATGTCTTGTAAAATAATAATAATGATAATAAATACACACATGAACTGAATTAGAAAAGGAAATAGATAAGAAAAGAAAGTATATGAAGGAAAAAAATATACTAAGAAAAGAAAGTAATGAAACACAAGAATATTTTAAAGGGAAAAAGAAAAAAGGGGGTGAACTTATTTCCAAAGGGAGAAAACATCCACTTGCCCTTTGGGGTCCCCCCCTTTCCCCACCAATGCCGAGTTTTTTGGCCCTCCCCCAATGAGAAGAGCATGGGTTGTGTTGTGAACACATTATCTTTTTTCTGCAATGATCTTTCTCTTTTTCTATACCTCATAAACATACTAAAAGTTCTGCATCCTGCATGTTTTCCAATATTCATTCACTATTATTTTTTACTCTTTGTCAACCTGACAATGCAGTAAAGTCCCTTCACACATCATGCTCTTAGATCTAAAATAACTATCTTCAGAAAGAACAAACACATCCTTATTGTAATAATCTACAGGATCGAAAGAGTTGGAGGTTGCTCCATCTACTTCCAAAGTGTTTGTCGTGCCTGATTGGTGGAGGCTCGTGGATGTCAAGACAGGGGTGTCGCCAAGTCGCCTAAAATCTCCTTTTTGATCTGAAAATATAGTTATAAAGTTCTTTAAGTATATATACATACATTTACCTTCTATTTTAAAAACAAGGTTTGTGAAGCATATGCAATGGAGGCATGCATGGTGTACATCAAAATTAGAATTTGAAACCATTCTTTAAATAAAATTTTTAAGGCAACTTAATTTTGTAAATCTTGAAGAAGTTTATCAATAAAACTTTTAGAAACTATCTATATGAAAAAAGAATAGGAAAATCTTGAACTAATTCAAAAAATGAATACTATACTATTAACGATAAGAAGTTGTAGCATCAGACAATATTTCTGTGTCGGGAAATTCCTGGTCTGATTGGAAGGGCCCTATCCCCCCAGATTTCTTCTTCTTCTTTTTTGTCAAAACAAAAACATTACAATGAACCTCATGAGGGAGGAAAACAAATTTTATTTTGGCATTTCATATCTTTTCTGCATAAAACCAAATCTGTATTTGTCCATGTTTGCGTGTTCTGCATGTCAGCGTTTTGTCTTAACTATCTTCCCCTTTGACTGTTTAGTTAAACAAACCCTGAGTGGTGCGCAGGAAAAGCCATGATCTGCCTGTCAGCATTTCACCGATAGGGGTCCATTTATCTTCTGTGGGGCTGTAAGATTCAATGGTGTCATGGAAGTGCTCCCAACCATCCTCTCCTCCAAGTATGTAGATCTTACTGTCAACCACTGCTACACCTGCACATACACAAATAAAATGTATATTAACATTTCAAGAAATAGTATATCCCTAATACAGATAGAAAATCATCTAAAAATAATTTAAAAAGAAAATGGGAAAATAAACTGCAGGTAACCCCGTCCATCATGGGGTTCAAAACTAAAAAGAATATACCAAAATGATATAAAATTTAGAATAAGGTAATTCATACCCAAAATGAATTTTTGGAAAATTTTGGAGGATCTGAAGGATACTTCTTCCCAAAGTTAAAAGCTCAATGGGGCCAAAAATATGGTGATTACTTAAAAAACACTTAAAAATTATATTTTTATATTTCCATATGAATACCAGTGGTAAATATAACAATAAGCTGATTTATAAGTGAGTATATGTTTTTCTGGATATGCTATGTGGCATAAATACAGAATATACACCTGGTCTATAGCGGCGCTCACACATGCCAGCCACAGTCTGCCATGTACTGGTTCTTGGATCAAACCTCTCTACTTTATTTGTATTTTCTGTTGAAGCATGCCATCCTCCCCTGTAAGGAAAAAATGTGAAAGGATGATACTATTACTACTACTACTACATAAAATTTTCCCTATTTCATTATTATCGTTTTATTAAAAACATTATTTAAAATTAAAAAAAGACAAATAAATTTTCATAAAAAAATTTAACCTACCAAAAATATAAATATCCTGAAGAACTGCTGCTGCTGAACCACTGCGTGGAAGATCATTTAAGGGAATTGCTCCCCTGTGTCTGTGTGAGGGGCTATACCTTGAAAAAAGGAATTCAGATTAGACAAAATGCTTTTAAAGGGAATCTGAGATATAAATTTACTTATCAAAAAATGAAGGAAATTAAACAAATGCCTACTTGAGCCATGTCATGCCATCTCCCCCCTAAATGGCCCCTCCGCAACATACAGCTTTCCTTGGGAGGCGGCCACAGCGGGGATGTGAGGACAACTTCATTGGGCAACCCCCTTCCACGAGTTTGTCGGGGTCTAAAAGTTTTCCCCAGAGTCCATCGCTGGACCCCTCCCTCCCCTACACAAAAATATATCCTCGAGAAGGCGGCTCCAGGGGGCATAGAAAAAAACTTCAGGCCCGAAATGTGAGGGAACAAATTTTTTAAAAACTTTAATATAAGAAAATGGATAAAATTTTTAAGGTGTCTTCAAAGGCAGATTCCATTAACAGTACTTTGCCGATTTGGATCTACCCCTTTCTTTATGTGCAAAATGGATTTTAGTTCTTTAATCAACACACTAAACATGAATTTAAATAAAAACTAAAAACTGATTTATATAAAAAGAGCCTTTTAAAAACCATAAAATATGTTGCAGACAAGGTTTTGAGAATGGGGACGTAAAAAATATACATTTAACCAGTTCACGGTATTGCAAAAAAATAAATTTCAATCTATGTCAATTACAACATAACAAACCTTTCCTAATTCAGATCTTGGCATTGACATAGGGGCTAGATCGTGCCACTCATCCAAACCCAGGATCATACCGCCACTACACCTTGTGACAGTGCCCTCAGGAAATTTTGCCACCGCTTAAAAACGAAATTTTCTCCCGAAACAAATAGTCCGGGTTTTCTGAAAGGTAAAACCTAAACATTAAACTCCCTTTTTTAATTGCCTTTTACTATAAATATGCTTGAAATTTAGAATATCATCTTGATTTTTATATGTTGCACTTTCTTATCTTTAAAACCCTCATCATAAAACAAAAATAAAAAGCTGCCTCTCAAATAATATCAAACCTTAATAATCTAAACAAAATCACTAATGAACATTTTTAATTTATTCTGAAAAGACCCCAAAATTATTTTTCTTTTATCTTTGGCTCTTTATTTTTAAAATATTTAAACATTATCTTTTCCATTATTACCAAGTTTAACCACTTAGCACTGGTACATGCAATGTTCACTTGGTTTTGTTTTTTATATTTTGTTTGCACCAATTGCCCACAAATGCTCAGCCCCAATTAGTATGTCCCCAGTGACTTTACCGACTTTTTGAGTCCTTGAATTTTTTTGGAAAAAGTTTTATTTTTTTTTAATGCTATAACTCACTGGATCCCCGAAAAGTGACCCTTTACGCATGAAACATTTGACAGGGCTGGATGATCGGGACATGTAATCTGGAAAAATTTGGGTAAGGCTGAGTGACAGGGAATGTGTTGTCCCTGAAAAATTAGGCTGAAGGGCCCGGATGTTTGGAATGACTCCATGGTGCACAAAGCTCTTGGGAAAAGGATAAACCCCAGGGGGCCCTTAGGAAAGGGTTTTTTGCTTGTTTCTCTCCTAAACGAGGTGGAATTTGCTTCCCCGACATGTTCGGAAGAGTGCCCGCTCTAGGGGGGACACATTTCCCTGCTCAGGATTGCTAATAAAGAAAATTAAAATGTCACAAATACACAAAGTTACTTAGATATTGTTATTGCCCCGAGTTGTAACTACCTTGAAAGATTTAGCTAAAAATCAGCGACACATGACAAATTTTAGCTTGGAAAATGGTAAAAAAGCAAAATCGCTTTTATAGAAAAAGAGCTTCAACATTTCAAAGGGGGGAAAATAGAGTCCTTTATTAGCATGAGTGTTTATGTCGGCTGGGGCCCAAGCCACAGAGAAGAGTCACTCAAGTAACCCTATTGCATGGATTTTGATCCTCATGCAATAGTAATTCAAACTAAAAGATGAAATGGTAGGACTGAATTACTCCTTGGTGATAACGTTGTAAACCCATTATGTGTAAATAACACTAATACAAAAATCACACTGGACATAAATTTAATGATCTGAAAACCAAAACTATATGACCGAAATGCTTCAATAAAAAGAGATGAGAGCTCAGCTAAATATTCAGAAAAAAAACTAAAGGAATCCTTACATATAACCATATCTCAAAAGACGGCAATTAATAGTTAGAGGTCAATCAAAAGTTATACTGCTTTCCAATAAAAAAGCCATTAAATAGACTAAGAGGATCAAATAATAGCTAGACCGCAACCACAATGTATCACTGCAGATCGTTAGCAAATTCCTTTAACCCTTCTGGACAAAACCAGACATACAATCACCATAAACTATGCAGTTATAAATGATCATGAGCCACCTCACGGCAACGGCAGAAAAGAGAGACTCCTCCAGCAGTAAAGCATGTGGGTCGTAACATTCAACTGACCCGCAACACTATTTTGTTATCCTCACCGCCCCTGCCACAATTCCCCTGCCAACAAATAAAAAACAAACTCACATTAACAGCACTCATGTCAAACTTTCAAAATCCTTAGTCACATTTCAACAAACTGATCCCTGAATAAAATGGATTTGGTCCATGAAAGATTATCCTTTACAGTCGTTGTGTTCGTGTTCCTTCGATGTCTCGTTCTCGGGGATGTCAGCGGGTGGCGTCGTCGGGAAGGAGATGGTAGAGCCTCGCCTCCTCCCTTCCCACACGGCACTCCGGCGAGGACCTCACGGCCATTTCTCTCCTTCCACAACATCCACTAAAAAATAAGGACTAACAAGGGCTAGTCTCAATCCTCTCAAGCCCTGCAAGAGAAAGAACATAATCATATGTCTACCTGTGTATGTGTGTATATATATCACAAAGCCCCAAAATAAAATACAATCATCAATCTCCCACACAGACAATTACCTTATGGAAAGTAGGTGCTCTTGCTTGGTAGGAATGGTGAAGCCAAGCTGTGGCAGCTCCAAACACATGCTCTTCCCTTTCCACCTTCCAACTCCCTCTGCAGAAAGATCTCTACAACTTTTTCGACAGGGAGATTAACCATTCTTCTCCCACGACACATTTGTTTAAATTTCTGAAGAAAAGAAAACCAAAAACCCCAAAATCAATTCAAATTATAATCAAGAAATAAGAGAGAATAAAATTTTAACAATGATCCACCAGAATTATTATATCAAAATAAAAGAAAATATTATAATAAACACCACCACCACTACTACTACAACTAATGAATAATAATATACAGAACAATGAATTTTTTTCTAAAAGTTCTAGCCATCGGTTACCAGTTAATATGCATTATGATTTGTCAGGAACTTTTGGTATAACCTTATAAAAAAAACAAAGGGTTCCCTAGCTTTTTATGGGTTTAAATGAGTAGCAATAATAGAAAAAAAATGCAGCGCAGTAATGATAATAACAATAATAAGAACAATACTATCAATAATAATGATAAAGATGATGATATGAAGCAATAATTGTTCTAAAATTCAGCAATAAAAAATCCTTAATGATTTATAAAAATAAGGTGCCTTCATACCTTAAGTATAGGCTTTGGCTTTCTTGGTGAGCTCATGACAGGCATGTGCTTCGGCAAAGCAATGGATTCCAACACAATTTGATACGTCAATTGACGTTCCAGGAATCGGGAGCATGCTCTCTCACAGCAGATACTTCCAATAGGTTTGATGCAACTTAGGAGGCCTTGAATTATGGAAAAAATTAAATAGAGATTTAGATGTTCATTCCTGTTTAATGACATAATCACAGTTGCTTAAAATACCAATACTGTATATTGTTATAGCAGGGAATAGTTTCAAGTTTCAGAAAATTTTTGGAGTATATCTCAAGAACATAATACTATCAAGTATGAACAAGGAAACAAGAAAAACTTAATTACCTGAACATTGCTCTCTGTGATTGTTATTGCAGAAGTATATGCATAGTCTAATAGTAGGGAACCATATTCGCATCTACTCCACTTAAGGTTACGTGCTCTGATTGAGACTCTGCTAAGCTGCTCAAAAACTAGCCTGGAAGTAATTCAAATCACTGTTAATGTTTACTTAAAATGAAACAAAACAACTTGATAACCAAACATAAATGCATCAATGTTCAAACTGTAATACTGGAATAAGTATGTCCAACTAGCCTAAATGTGTGTCAATGTGATTAAACAGCACTTAGCACTTATCTAAAGAGGACTGAGATGCCAAACGCGTGTAAGGAATGTTGCCCATCTACAATAAGGTCACGTCCAGAGTGTCCTTTTTTCCAAGTCATTTATCCCAAGCCTGCATTAAACATATACTAGAATTTGCTTATTGAAAATTTCCCTTTCACTTGTGCTATAAAACTAATTCAACTGTATTTTAAGATTTAATGTAAATAACTACTGCCTACATAATTTTTATAATTTTCCACCACAGTCGGTGGCAGCATGACAAACTGCAGTTTCATTTGGTGAGGACACTGTGACTCTGACCCCCTTCTGGCCTGCCCTTGCAGCTAGTTGGTCTCTTGTAGACTTCTTCAGAAAGGGCTACCAATTCCTCAGAATTTTTACCTCCATCCTTCCTCTGGAAGGAAGTAACATCAAATAGTAATATGGTAAATGGTCAGTTTAACTAGATACAAGGCACTGGTCTATATAGCTTAGTTGTACCTTTCATATTTTTCACTAGGTGATACCTCAGTTTTATATTGCCTTTTTAACCCTAAAGAAAAGGTTTCATGTTTGTTTCACGGTCTGAGACCTCATTTTTAAAATTTTGTTTTACTCCTAGGGAAAAATCATGTGTAAAGAGCCCTTTATTCTTGGTGGCAATAAAAAAACTGAAAATGAGTATAATTGATACAGTTTAGACCTAAGATACATAAAGTTACCAATAACAGAAAAATGAGCATGTCCTATGGATTACTAATATCTAAAAAGGGGATATTAAATTCCTTCAGACAAAACATGACATTGCAAAATTGATATCTTCCAAAGCCATAATAAACATAATCAGCAGATATTAACGTGTCAATGTTATTCAGTTCTCAACGGGTCTGAGTCATTTCACTCCAACAATGTAAGTAAAACATATCAAAAATAATGTTCAAAATTTTTCCCTTTTCCCAAACAAATTATACATATTATCGACATCATCCTTGATAATGTTTGCCTTGCAAAATACACAGTCTGATTACCCCAAATCTGTCAAATCTAAAATACATATAAATGCATATTATGCAGAATATTTCTATTTTCTGCCACACCTCATAAATATAACCATACATTTCAAATAGTTGATACTAATATATTACTTCATCTACACAAAGACATACAATGCATCAATGTTTTATTAAACGCAAATATGCACAAACAGACAAATAACTACCAGCCACTCTGTAAAGAAAAAGATGATTCATTCTAGATCATCCTGGAAAACGACGTGAAACCGAATCTGACATTTAATCCAAGACATGAAACGTGATATTTAAAAGTACCCCAGCTATTTTAATTAATACTTTCAACATTTTTCATTAACTCGCATGGAAAGGCAATTACAAAACAAACACTATTTTCTTCCATCAATATAAAACCAGGCGTGAGTTCACAAACTTTAATAGGAATCGTAATTCTCCAAAAACTAATCGATTAGGGATCTTGCTTATCTCTTCATAATATGTATTTGAAGACACTCATTTTGCTGTAAACCTAAGAAAATGAACTAAAATAAGAAATAATGAACGTCTTTAAGAGAAACGGTTAATAAACCAAGATTAAATTAACCTTCAATTTCCCGCCTTGTTGCCACCAGCTGACCACAACAATACTAGAGGGACCGCTGTGTAAATATTTATGTGAAATTGTCAACACTGTATAAATGGAGATAATTATAGGATGTTTCATATACTTGGTTACTTATGATGGATACAATGCAAAAACGAAGAAGAAATTACGTAAAATAAACAACAATGAGGTATTGATTTTTATTCCAGATATTGATTGAGAAGTATCATTAGTTATACATACAGAATACTTTGTACATCCTACAAGCACTCACATATACATATATCTCTATATACATACAGATATAATTAACATTATGAATACGAGTACATAGGCCATAAATTCATGCAAAAAAAAATCGGAAAATAATTACAGTTTTCTTGTATTTTGACTTGTGACATATATATTTTTGATATTAATTTATTTAACGTAAATTACAGACATATAAAGTCTCGCTCCTGATATGGCATACTAATTGCAAGCATATATGACATATATGCCCTTTCAGCATGTATACAAGTAGCAAGATACACACACTTCATACATATATACACACCACTCTATCTATACCATACACACACACACACACACACACACACACACACACACACACACACACACACACACACACACACACACACACACACACCACACAAACCACACACACACACACACACACACACACACACACACAAAACCCACAACAAACACCAAACCAAAATATATATAAATATATAATAATATATATTATTATATTTTAACAAAATTTTAACAACACACCACACAAAAACCACACACACACACACACAAAACCCCACACACCCACACACACACACACACACACACACACACACACACACAAAAACACACACAAAACACACACACACAAAACAAACAAAAAAATAAAAAAAAAAAATATATGTATATATATTTTTATATATAATAATTATATATATATATATTATATATAAAATTTTATATATATATATATATTATATATATATATATATATATATA
>NC_051401.1:8855225-8858359 GCF_015228065.2 Penaeus monodon
ATTGCAGAAATAACGCTGAATTGAAAATTCTTGCTGAAAAAAAAAGAAAGAAAGAAAATACAACCCTAAACCTAAAACAAGAAAGAAAGAAAGAAAGAAAGAGAGAGAGAGAGAGAGAGAAAAAAAAAAAAACAGAATTTTCCAGGAGACAAAAACATGAAGCTCGTAAATTTTACGTCGTATCCCCCTCCCAAAATTGGAACAGGTGAAATATCACGATAACGTTGTTGTGAGGAATATCTGATAAGATAAGAGACTAGAGAAACGCTAAGGGATATCTTCGGAGCAGTCTTTGGCATTATATATTTTTTGATATGAAAAACTGTTGAATTCCTCCCTCCAGATGGATAACTCCGGCAAAGTTGAAGATTTGGCAATATTTTTCCTTTTCCCATTTCTCTTTCCTCGCTACGTCAATGAATTTTCTGTTGCAACTCAATACTACGGATGCCATTTTTTTAACGTAGACTGCTTAATTCATGACAAGGAAAGAATACTTTGTCCTTTGTGGTTTCATCTTCTGCTTTAAGCGCTGGTGGAGTGTTGCTGGCAAAATAACAGCCATTGTGAACATCGTAAGAAATGTAGCTCCAGGGTAACCATTCCTGTCTTCATTTTCTGCGACAAGATTTTACACTACGAGAAAATCAAAACAGTGAATTCAAACTGTACTCAAGAAGCTCTCTTCCCCGCCCCCTAAAAAAAAAGTTTATATTGAAATGACTTTCCCCTTCTAGCTATCCTTTCGAGTTGGTACAAAAAATGAGTACTCAACAGCTCACACATTTGGCAGATAAATATGTAAGTTCCCTGTACGTGTATATTACTGTACTGAAATCATAAGCATAAAATATGTATTCAGCTAAAAGTAACCTTCAAAGATATTTCTATTTTTGTATGGATAACACGTGTCTCTTTAAGATATACCAAAATTTCACATTTTTGACCGCATCAAATATAAATATCAAAATGAGTTAAAAATACGTAAGGTGCGTAAATTAATTTTAAAACTGGGAGAATGCCAGATTTATTTCAGTAAATCGTAGAGAAAGGGATAATGATAATGATAGGTGTAATGGTGATAAGAATAAAAAATGTAAAATAATGAAGACAAAGAAGATGGTGATGATGATGATAATGATAAAAAACAATATGATGATGATAAGGGAGATGATAACGATGATAACGGAACCAAAGAAAGAGGAAGGAATATGAATAAAAAAAATAATTTGATGAAGAAAAGAAATACGAAGTTCCTGGATTCACCTTTTAAATATTAATTTCAAGTTAGGGAAATTTAACACCTTTCTAAGAACGCTGGGGTAAAATACTGAAAGAAAAACAACAACAAACAACAATAACATGAGACTGAAAATAATACTATTTTCCTTGTAAGTTAAAAAATTTCAGCCTCTGGGAAAAATTTTTTTCTATTTCCTGGGAGGGAGAAACTTAAATTTTGCAAAATATAATATTTTATTTTGATTTAGAAATTTATTTATATATATAAATTATATATATATATATATTATTATTATTTAGTTATATATATATATATATAATTTTATTGTGTGTGGTTGTTGTTTTGTGTGTGTGTGTTGTGTGTGTGTGTGTGGTTGTGTGTGTGTGTGTGTGATGTATGTGTGTGTGTGTGTGTGTGTGTGTGTGTGTGTGTGTATGTATATTTTTCTTATTCTTTTCTTTTTAAACTGAAAGATATTTTTCTGTGAGATTTTTTGTTGTGTAAGTGTATAAAAAATTTTAAGAAAATAGCTTATTCTTATCATGATTTCGGAACTGTCATTCATTAAACACAGACACCCCAAAACACAGATACAGATAAGAACAGACACACACACCACACACACACAAACAAGTACACTTACACACACACACACACACACACACACACACACCACAAAAAAACACCCCTCAATTACATAAAGGAAATACACACCAATTCACATCAATACATCACAAGAAGATAAACTCCAACCGGGAACTGATATGTACACAAAACCATGACTTTGGTCCCTTTCAAACTACACGTTAACATCAGCACGCGATAAGCTGTATGTACACTGCTATATGCTCGTGTGTTCCTGGTACGGAGAATGCGTAAAAGGTTACTGCTGGATTTCTCTGTCAGGAATGAAAAAGGGAAGAGGTGAGGTAGTAAGGCATACACGAAAGAAGTTTTCAAAACACACACACGTATATATGTGTGTGTACATATATTATATATATATAACGTATATATATATATATATATATATATATATATATATATATAATATATATAATATATATACATGTATACACACACACACATAATATCACACGCATACACACACACACACACAAACCACACACACACACACACACACACACACACACACACACACACACACACACACACACACATATATATATATATAATATATATATATAGATATTTTATATATAAAAATAAACACACACAACACCACACCAAAATAATATATATATATATATATATATATTGTGTGTGTATGTGTGTTGTGTGTGTGTGGAGTGTGCTGTGTGTGTTTGTGTGTGTGTGTGTGTGTGTGTGTGTGTGTGTGTGTGTGGTTTGTGTGTATGCGTGTGTTATCTATATATATATTATATATATATATATATATAATATATATATATATATATATATATATATATATGATAAATATGTGTGTGTGGATTTGGATGTACATCTCTATGTATATCTTCTATTTACCATTTCATTTGTCTTTCCCTTATATAATAATATAACTCCACTCTTCCTTAAACACGGAACTTATGATGGCAAAAAGGGAAAATCATAATCATCGCCACTTAGCATGCGACCAGTTTTGATAATGGTAAGCTTTGCATTGGCTTAATTATCGCAAATTAAGTCCAAGATTAACTGAACTAATTCCCTTCTTTTATCATTAGATTTAATTCTCTTGACCGACTTTAGTTTAGACTGTTAAAGGCATTATGCCATTTTACCCCCACTGTTTTTAAAAGGGACGATAAACAAAAAACTTCCCAAATTTCCCCCAAAATTGCCCTACCGTTTTTTAAAAGGGGGGAAAATTTGGGAAACCCCAAAAAAACCCCCTCCCCGCTTTTTC
>NC_051401.1:8865959-8870959 GCF_015228065.2 Penaeus monodon
ATTAAGTCCAAGAATTAACTGAACTTAAATTCCCTCTTTCTTTATCATCATTAGATTGACATTCTCTTGACCGACTTCAGATTTATGACTCGTAAAGGCATTATGCCATTTTACCCACACTGTTATAACGGTGACGATAATCATAATAATGACGTTAACGCGCAAACTTTCGGCAACATCATCTGCTCACAATGGCACTGGCGAACTTTTATGCCAGAGTTGGTGGCAAGTAGTGTGGTGAAATCCCGTAATTAAAATTTCACACCTCACTGAACGATTATGAGCCATGGAAAGTTTTGAACGATGGAGCAAAAGCCTAATTCTACTCTCAGGAAATAAAGCCATAGAGACGGTTTGGAACGCGGAATGAGTCCTGTTGCGATACAGTTGTTTGAGCGCGGCAGTTGTTCGAAACTTTTAAGCATCCATTCCCGCTTACACGCCATGCTGGAGATGTTTGCGATCTTTTGTGTACTGGTAATGATTCCCATAAAAACAACAACAAAAGACTGTAACACCCGCTGCATTACGCAATTGTTACCCGTAATGGAGAAATTCACAGGTTTTGTATCCCGCACATGTATTCGGACGCGGGGGACGGGGACATAAAATCCCCAGCGAAAGGAAGCGAATACTTTTCTTGGCAAGGGGAAGAGGAGAGGTATTTGTCACGTCTGCGCTGAATCTGATGGACTCGGCGTGCAATACAAGAGATGTGGTTGGGAGAGAAAATGACAGTTGCTTTTCTCGACCAAGATTCCCCTTCCTCTGTCTCGTTATTCTTCTCACTCTCCTTAGGAGGATTTTAACTGTCTCTTTCCGTCTGTTCTAAGTATCTTCCATGGGTATCAAAGTCGCCATTACTCGCTGCCGTGTGATGGCGCTCCGTTGTTCATCAAGGAAACACACAGTTTTAATGGACAATAAAAGCGTGATGATTCGTGGCAGGAGTGGTAAAGGACCAGCCCTGGAGGACCTGATATTGGCAGGGGCGAATTTAACACACACAATCTCACTTTGTTGATCTTCCTCCCCCTGATACTCTATTTTGATTAGTTTTTGCCCCCCCCCCCCCCCCCAGTATGTACTTTTATATACTCCCTACTTCATTTCCTGCTATCGAAATCACTAGAGTCCTTGTACTTGATAAAAGCCGAAATATAATGAAAAAAAAGAAAAAAAAGAAAGACGGAAAGGTTCGCCAATATCCGCACGCAATTTTTATGACCCTTGCTGTAGATAGTGATGACCGGCCAATTCAGACTACATCCTCTATTCTCCCCTGACATGCAAATGTTCAATTACTTGTTGGGAGCCAGGCCAGTAATCGCGGTGCCAAGAGAACCAGCACAACACGTCAAAAGGGAGGTTACCAAAGAGAATGTTACGCTCGGAAAATGGCAGCGAATCCGTTTTTGAAATCCTCTGTTCGAACACTGTGCGCAGAATGGCACTATCCTTTGTGACATTTGTAGCAACTATCGGTTTCTGAAAGAGATTCTCTCTCTCTCTCTCTCTCTCTCTCTCTCTCTCTCTCTCTCTCTCTCTCTCTCTCTCTCTCTCTCTCTTCCCACCCTTTTTTCAGACGCGTTTCTTTTTTCCATGTACCTGACACACACAGATATATATTTACGTCTATAGTGACCACCGAGTTGTGGCAGAGAACCCAAGTTGCCTGACGAGAGTAGGTTTCCCTTGTATGCTGGGTCACGGCAGTCTGGGATAGCATGATGCTCGTCAAATATTCAATAAAGATATTTCAACGCACAGGAAGTCTGTTTTGAAAAAAAAAAAAAAAAAAAACACACACAAACAAACAAACTCGGTAACATTTTATATATCATATATGTCTGTATCCGGTGTTCTCTTCAAAATGATCCTCAATATAGGAAAAATATAAACAAAGATAAAGAAAGAAAAAAGAAAAGTGCAAAACAGTATGGAACTTTTTACCAATAATAAAAATATCTATACAGAAGCTACAAAGCTTTTAAGTATTAAGTTGCATCATGGCTCAGGCTATGAAATTGAAAAAAGTAAGACGAAAATCCTCTATGCCACATAAATGCAGGTTCATAATTCAGGAACAAAACAGGAGCGTTGGGACACGGCTAAAAACAACACTGGTTCGAAATCTCTCCATTAATAGGGAAACCAATGAAAAGCAAAACGGTAAACGATAAAAGAGAGGCGGACCCCCGGGAGGAAAACCGTTATAAACAGACGACTGTCTCCCTTCCCCTTTCCCCTGCCCCTTCCTCCCTTTTTCCCATCGCTCCTCTATATCCCTTCTCCCTTTCCCCCTGTCTCCCCCCTTCCCTACGGCCTCCTCTCCCCCTGCCGCTGACCCTTCTTTCCCCTACCTCCTCCCGCACCCACCCCCCTAATCCCCTTCCCCTATCTCTCCTTCCGCCTATCCCCCTATCTCTCCATTCTCTTTCCCCCCTGCTCATCCCCCATCTCCCGCTGCCCCCCCTCCCCCTCCCTCCCCGCCCGCTCAACGGTCACGCCAGCGATCAAGATGGACAATAAACACAAGAACCGGAAACGTCGACTTGACTGGCGTCTGATTCCTCGAGAAGGCCAGGTTTTGTGACGTGGAAAGTCTTGAGAGCTTGAAAGGAATCGTCTTCTAGGGACATACTATGATGGGGGAAGAGGGAGGGAGGGTGGGGTGGAGATGGGGAGAGATTTATTCTATTTTATTTTTTTAAAGTGAAGATAAACGAACCCTAAATAAAGAGAGGAAAAAAAAGTAAACTGATTTTAATTTGTGCTTTTTCTCTCTCTTGTTTTTTTTTCATCTGCGCACAGAAATCACTCATTCTAATTGTAATTTATAATGTTTTCTACATAAAGCATCTACTATTCCAGTATTAAAAATGCAACACAAACGTTTTTATTTAGATTTCTTTTTCGTCTCATTAACAAATGAAATATTGCCCTTCGAGGCATGGACAGCACTACACTATTTATGTCATTTACGTAACGGGAAGGAGACAAACATCACGATGAATTAAAAAGATCTCCGTATTCCCAGCAGATTTTCAGTCTCCAATCTAACTCAAAGGAATCCTTTTCCTTCACAGATCATCCCTCTTTCCATCTTCAATCGTATTATTCCACTTTTCTCTCGATAATGACTCCTTCCCGTGCTTGTCGTCTGCTTGTCCACGCTGTCCTCCGCCCGGGTTGTTTCATTAGCGAGACCAGCCGCGCTCTCTCCCTTTGCCAACATCCATATTGACGACAGAGTTTAATTAAGAGCATCGGAGTCTTCGTGTAAACATTTGTCCCTCTCGTCTCCCCACCTTCTCCTCTTCCTTAAGGCAAGATCGGCTATATTTTGGCCTCGTGGACGGCAAATTTAATCAATACTCCGTCAAAGTGTGCTGGATCTGCTGTCGGGGGAAAACAGGGCTATAAAAGAAGACGTTGTGCCGCCAACTGATGCTGCTTCGGTTTCTTTGGTTAAAGGAGATGCGCTAAAACTTTATACGTATTCAGCTCACTAGATTTTTTTTTTTTAAATTGCCTTTCTATATTTATGCTCTTACCAACTTCTATACATATTTGCTTATATGTTTGTATGTTTATTTGAGCACACGCACAGTCGTACAAGCACTTGTACAAAGTACATCTCTGTCTCTCTCTCTCTTTCTCTCATTCTCAATCTCTTTCTCCATCTCTCTCTTTATACACACACACACACACACACACACACACACACACACACACACACATACACACACATACATATAAACATATGTGTATATGTGTATATATATGTGTATAGACATGCATGTATTATATATATATATATATATATATATATATATATATATATATATATATATATATATATATATATATATAAAATATATATAAGAGAGAGGGAGAGAGAGGTGTACTGTGTACAAGTGCCTGTGTGCGTGTGCTCACATAAACATACAAAGTCCTATAAGCGTATAGATAAACAATTAGGCAATATATATATATATATATATATATATATATATATATATATATATATATATATATATATATATATATATATATAATATTATTTATTTAACCACACACACACACACACACGCGCGCGCGCGCGCGCTGCGCGCGCACAAAGATATATATATATATATATATATATATATATATATATATATATATATATATATATATATATATGCATTCATAGATATATAGAGCTATATACGATTACACAGGTAACCATGTTAATTCAGAAATACATACGCGTGTGTGGAAATGAACAGTCTTATCGTCTCACCCCCTCTCTGTCTCCTGCGCCGTGCTCGAGCGAACCTGAGGCGTCTCCGTGGAAAGTAATGATTGATTGCTTGAGCCTTAGGGGCGTCCAGCGCACTCGTGGTTGAGTGAATATTCATATGGCTTCCATTTCTTGCGATTTCGGTTTATAATTGTCGTAAGTCAACGTGTGTAGGAAATTATCACGTATCTTGGGCTCAATGAAATTGCGACGAAAATTAATTCAGCTGTAGCCGTAAAGATATCCTGTGACATACAAAAAATCGTTAGTAATCATTGGAAAGGAAATCCCTGAAATCCGCGAAATTTATAATGACCACCAATCGGTCTGGTGACAATGATTATCTTAGATCTAAAACATAAATTGAAGCCATATTTCAGGGGATTGTAAGGATAACAGATCCGATATTGAGTTCATTTTTCAAATAATCTTATTTATTCTTTCCAATTTGAGAAAAAAGAGGATTGCTTACACATGCAACAGACAGAGAGACTTATATAAGGGGAGACAACATTCATGCTACATACTTATTATGAACTTACATAATACTGTCGCCGCGCATAGCCAAAGACATTAAGCAATAAGAATCAAAACAAAGTAAGCAGTGAGTTATATCTTTAGGGACACACCAATTCAGTCTAGAACAGTGATTCTCAACCTAGGGGGGGGGGGGACGCCTTCATAGGTTAGCTTTAGCGCTTTCCAAAGGGGG
>NC_051401.1:8880959-8890959 GCF_015228065.2 Penaeus monodon
GGGGTAGGAGAGGGGGAATGGAGGATGAGGAGAGGGGATTTAGGGTAAGGGGAAGGCGGTACAAAGACGGTGGGGGACGAAGTAGAAGGAGTAAGGCCAAGGGAATAGGGGAAAGAGGGGTAGGCGAGAGAAGGGGGAAGAGAGGACGAGTAAGGGAGCAGCAGTGGAAAGGGTAGGAGAGGGGAAGGGGACGAACGAGAGGCAACAGGGAGGGGAAGGGGACAGGTAGGAGGGAGTAGGAGAGGAGGGGATTAGGGGACAGTCAGGATAAGGGTGCAGGACGGGGTAAGGGGAAGAGGGCAGGGGGTAGGGGGAACTACGGCAAAATGGCCATCGCAAAACCTCAACAGAAAATGCATGACGACATACATTCTTGTTAAGCCCAGACGTTCCCCGGGCAGCGTTGTGCCTTCTTGTCTCTCAGGAAAAAACATATTGTGCAGCAGTTTTTCTTCTTCTTTGTCCTCTTTCTTTCTCTCTCTCTCTCTCTCTCTCTCTCTCTCTCTCTCTCTCTCTCTCTCTCTCTCTCTCTCTCTCTCTCTCTCTCTCTCTCTCTCTCTCTCTCTCTCTCTCTCTCTCTCTCTCTACTCTATATATATATATATATATATATATATATATATATATATATATATATATATCATTCTACCGTCTCTTATCTCTCTTTCTCTCTCTTCTCCATGTGCTAATCTATCTTCGTATGTCTTCTCTCTTTCCTGCGTTTTTTCTCTCTTCCTTTATCTCCTTTGTCTTCATCCTCCAACTCCTTTTATTCCTTCGTTCGCGCTCCATCCTCTTTTCAACTTTTCTCTCTTATCACCATTCATTTCTATTTCCGTTTTTTTTCTGTATCGCTTTGTTTCTATTCTTTTGGCATTTTTCTTCTTACGACTATTATCCATATTTCTCTTTATTTTACCACTTTGTTTTCGATAACATTGGGACAGAATTACATAGTAATCATACAGTACAAAACATTACATCATGACATACATACAATTCAAACACACACAAACATACAATATACATACATGCCTAGTTCCATATGTACATACATGAATACATACATACATACTAGTATACACATCATAAACCTACATATGTAGGAAGTCAAGCCTATTCATATAAGAACATGATCTCAATAATAAACACATAATCAGTGCGACAGTTAACTAGGCATATACATGAAGACATGATCAAGAATGCATAATGAATGTCTTTATTCAGCCAGTGACATTTGTGACAGAATACCGATAACTGATCAGAAGAGAATGAGATGCACATCTTACAGACATGAGAGACAAGAACACACACACAAACACACAACAAGACACAACACATAGACACACACACACACACACACACACACACACACACACACACACAGAGAGAGAGAGAGAGAGAGAGAGAGAGAGAGAGAGATACAGAGACTAGAAATTATATGAAATGAGAGTGAATAAAATGAAAGAGAGACAGAGATTGAGAGAGAGGAAGAGAAAAAGACAGAGAGGAGAGATAAAGAGAGAGAGAGAAAAAAGGAAAGAGAGAGAGAAAGAGAAGAAAAAAAAGGAAGGCAAAGAAAGGGAGAGATAAAGAGAAAGAAGAAGAAGAAGGGATAAATGGAGAAAGATATATATATAGAGAAATAGAAAGAGAGATATGGAGAGAGAGAAAAAAAGATGAAGATATATATATATATATATATATATATATATATATATATATATATATATATATATATATATAGAGAGAGAGAGAGAGAGAGAGAGAGAGAGAGAAGAGAAGAAGAGAGAGAGAAAAAAAAAAAAAGGAGAAAGAAAGAAAGGCCTAATTTTAATTTTATATATATATATATATTTATATATATTTATATATTTATTATTATATATATATTTTTTTTTTTTTTTTTTTTTTTTAAAGCCCCCACTATCCCATCTTGGGGTTCACTTTCAATTAAAACAAACGTATCAGAATGTTTCCCATTCTCCATTTCCCATCGCGTATAAAATAAGAACTGTGCGAATTAACCCCTGAACACAACGATCGAGCAAAGAGCGAAGCGGTGTTACTCGCGAAATTGGTTGGTTCGTTGCCAGGCTAAACGTTCGATAGTCCCTATAGCATTTTTTCCCCTTTTTAGCAGCTTTTTTTATGCTTTTCTAAAACTTATTTCATTATGGTATTTTGTTCCAGATTTGAAACTCCTTTAATATCGTTGTATTTTTTTTTTTTTTTTTTATTTATTTTGTTGTGGTATTTTTGTTCCAGATTCGACAGTTTCCCTTTCATATCTTCGTTTTTTTTCTATTTATCTGTTTATTTTATTATAGTCTTTTATTCTAAACTCGAAACTCCTTTCATATTCTTGTATTTTTTCTTCTTTTTTGCGTTTTTTTTTACTTTTTTTAAAATCAATTTCATCGGGCATTTTATTCCCTTCACGTCCTTCTGTTATCTGGCTTTCAGACTCCCTTTGTGAATGTTGGTAAGAAAGAAGAAGAAAAAGAAAGAAAAATAAAGAAAAAAAACAAACTTTCTCACTCAATCTCTCAACTTCCTCGCTGATGTTTTTAGAAACAGCTATGTAAATAAACATATTTACATAAACCCTTTTGAAAATTTCGAGCAACCGGGGCCATTTTCTTAGTAAAAAAGAGCAAAAACCAAAAAAAACTAAACCCCCCATAGTAAAAGCACCTTAAAATGGAATCATCATTTACTTGTTAATAAAAAAAAAAGCCCCCACCCCCCCCAAACACACACACACACACACACACACACACACACAAACACACACACACACAAAACATACATACACACACGCACACACACACACACACACACACACACACACACACACACACAAACACACACACAAAAAGCATACATACAGAGAGGGGCGATCTCTCGACAGGACAATTCGGAAGAAAACGGTCGACAATTCAAGGCATGTGGGAACGCTAGCTATCTGCCTCGTCTGCTTCTTAGGGGCCTGCGTGTCGCGAAGAAAGCGACTTTCACAACTTCTCCGTGACCTGCATGGGCTGATTCAAGGCGGCGGGTAGGGGTAGGGGTGGGCATGTGGGTAGGGGTGGGGATAGGGGTGGGGGTAGGGGTGGGGATAGGGGTAGGGATAGGGGTGGAAAGAGAGAGAGAGAGAGAGAGAGAGAGAGAGAGAGAGAGAGAGAGAGAGAGAGAGAGAGAGAGAGAGAGAGAGAGAAGAGAGAGAGAGAGAGAGAGAGAGAGAGAGAAGAGAAGATAGATAGATAGATAGATAGATCGGTAGATAAAGAGAGAGAGGAAGAGAAAACAAGAGAAATAGAGAAAGAAAAAGAGAAAGATAAAGAAGAGAAAGAAACAGAATGAAAAAGAGTGGAAAAAACAGAGTGAAAGAGAGAAAGTGAAAGGGAAAAAGGAAAAAGGGAGGAAACAATAGAGAGTGGGAGTCAATACGAGAAAGAGAGAGAGAGAGAGAGAGAGAGAGAAGATAGAAGATAGAAAGAAAAGGGAGAGATAGAAGAGAGAGAGAGAGAGAGAGAGAGAGGAGAGAAAGAGATAGATAGATGAGAAGAGAGAGAGAGAAAAAAGAGAGAGAGAGAGAGAAGAGAAGGGGAGAGAGAGATGGAAAAGAAGTGAGAAGAGAGAGAGAGAGATATAGAGGCGGAGAGACGAGAGAGAGCGACGAGATAAGATGGTAGATAGATAGATAGATAGAGAGAAACATACAAAGACAGAAAGGCACAGACTGACAGATAAACACACTACCACCACAGCACATACATTTAACATATATATAAGATAATATATAATAATATATAGTATATATATATAGATATATATATACATGTATATAGTATATATACATGATATATATATATATATATATATATATATATATATATATATATATATATATATATTATATATATATATATACATATATATATATATATACAAATATAACTAATACTATACTATATATATATATATATATATATATATATATAAACAGAGAGATGAGAAAGAAAAGTAAACATATAGAGAGAACGCGAGAAATAGATAAAAAGGATCAAGACAAACAGAAAATAGTAAAAATACAAAACGAACGAGAAAGAACGAAGGGGATAAAAACAAAGAGCCCGAGAGAGAGAGAGAAAGAGAAGGTAATGCAAGAAAGCGAGCAATCTCCTTACTCCGGGGAAAAGGCAGGTGTTTGTCACGTCTGTACTGAATCTGATGAACTCGACGCGCAATACAGGAAATGTGCAAGGGAGATGAGAGGTGTTTTGCCTTCATTTTCATTCTATCTCATTTATTTCTCTGTCTGTATGTTTGTGCGATTGTCCATTTGCGTTTGTTGTGTAATATTTCTGTATTTTGTTTGGCCATCTGGTCTCTCTGTTTATATTACGCTTGGCTTATAAACATTTAAAACCTTATACGATTTTTTAAAATTTTTATCTTATCCTAATACTTTTCTCTTTATCTATCACGATGTGTTGGTATATCTTTAAAAATTATCTATCTATTCATTTGTCTGTCTACGTATTATTTATCCGTACATTTTTGTTTCACAGATCTGAATAACTATGCACTTATCTAGACACGAAAACAAGTGTTATGCCTCGTGTGATTTGCGGGCGAGCGGGCGAGAGCGTCGGCAGCAACGGTATGCAAATTAATGCTGATTGATCCTACAGAGCGCTGCTACTCGACCGCCATTAACATCAATTTATCATACATTTCCTGAAAAATATGACACGCAGAAATTGTTCCATTTGAAACAAATGAATATATATGATCACAGACACCCAGACGTGTGTATGTACGTGTGTGTTTGTGGGAATGGGAGTGTGTGGATATCATATACAATAATAGTTAATATGTTTTCTGATGTTCGCTGCATTATAACTAGAAACAATACAGAAAATGTTAACGGGGGCACTCTTATATTCTCCAGCAGGTAGAAACTGTTTATTACGCTACTGAAACCTAATGTAGAAGTTGCAGTTAAAGGCGATTCGACTCCCACGGGTTATCATGGACACAGAAAAACAGGGCGAGTGGGTTGGCAACTTTAGTTTGCCCACAGCCTCTCTGTCTGTCTGTCTGTCTGTCTGTCTGTCTGCTCTCTCTCTCTCTCTCTCTCTCTCTCTCTCTGTCTCTCTCTCTGTCTCTCTCTCTGTCTCTCTCTCTGTCTCTCTCTCTGTCTCTCTCTCTGTCTCTCTCTCTCTCTCTCTCTCTCTCTCTCTCTCTCTCTCTCTCTCTCTCTCTCTCTCCTTCCCTTTCCAACCCTACCCTCTCTTCTCTTCTACCTTCCTCCCTCCCTCTCTTTCACCTCCACCCTTCTATCTCTCCCTCTCTCTTCCTCTACATATTTTTCTTCACCCCTTTGCCTCATTTCCAACTGCGGTGTTTGCCACTCTCCTTTCGCATCTACTTATTACTCGATAACAAAGGCTTTGCACTATCACCAAGCCTCTCCAGGTTTCCCGCACTCGAGGCTTCAACAACATCGTCAGCTTTATTAGGCAGCTTGAGTTGGCGAGAAACAGCCCCGATGGTTTTTTTTGTTTTTTTTGGTTATAGTTTATGATTATTGTTATTACCTTTATTATCATTATGATGTTATTGGTATTACTGTTATTATTGTTATCATTATTATTATCAGCATTACTATCATTAATGTCATTATCATTATTATTATTATTTTTTATTATTATTATTATTACTATCATTATTATCATCATCATTATTATCATTATTATCCTTATCCTTAATATTATCATTATTACCATTATTATCATTATTATCTTATTATCAATGCTATTATATTTATCATTATTATCATTACTATTATTATTATCATCATTATTAATATAATGATAATAATAATAATAATAGTAATGATAATAATAATTATTTTTATTGTTATTTTCATTATTATCATTATTATTATCATTATCATTATTATTATCATTATCATTATTATTATTTATTATTATTTATTATTATTATTATTATTATTATTATATTATTATTATTATATTATATTATTATTTCTATATATTATTATTATTATGTATTTTATTATTATTTATTATTATCATCATTATTATATTATAGTTATTATTATATATTATTCCAATGTTATTTCCATTATTACTTCTATATTATCACCATCATTATTATCATCAGTATCATTACCAAATATCATTATCATTATTATTATTATCATTATCAATATTACAAATAAATGCAAGTGTTCAAGAGCTTTTGAACAAGTACTTTACGTGAATGCAACATTGATTATTCAACAAGAACAGTGAGGATGATGATAACGGCAAGGATAATGATAATTATAATGATGATTGTGGTGAAGATAATTGTCAATGTATGTGGTGATGATCATGATAACAGGAAAAGAGAATGATGACGATATTAATGATAATGATAATGGTAACAACACATCGGTAATAATAATGATAAAGATTATAAAAACACTAAGAAAAAAACAATAATATTTATTTATACTACCACATTTCCCACAATAACGATGAGAAAATAATGATAATAATGATGATAAGGATAATGATACTAATAATTATAATAATGATAATTATAACACCAATATTGGTAATGATAACGATAATAATACCAGTAACGATATCATTTATAATAGCAATGGTAATGATAATAATAACAATAATAATAGTAATAATAATGATAATGATAACAATAATAATATAATTAATCTTATCAATGTTACTTGTATAATTATTTTGATAGATGCGTTTACTGTCCAGATTATTACGTATTTTCTCACCGAAAAAGAAAAACATTCTTATAGGCATATATTTTTCAGATTTAGTAAAAGAGCTCCTTTTTATATCACATGATATGTAAGCATCGTGATCATCGATCTACAGTACCATTACTAGTATTACTGTTATTACTACTACTGCTACTATTACTCTTCTACTACTACTACTAACTACTATAACTAACTACTAAACTACTAACTACTACTATACTACTACAATTACTACTATACTACTGTTACTACTTTTAACTCCTATCCCTACTTCTACTACTACTAGTAACTACTACAGCTACTACTAACTGCTAACTACTACTACTACTACTACTATAACTACAAGCACTTCTACAGCTCTCAGAATGTCAATGATAATAATGATAACAACAACAGAAAGGATATAGAAATCATAGCATAGGAAAGAATAACAAATATGGTGAATTAAACGTATTTATTCAAATTCAAAATTTAATAGCCTTATTGTAGCACAGTCGAGGTACTCAACCGAAGTATCTTTTATGTAATTAGGGTTTACCAGAACGCTTATGATTGCAATTATAAAAGAATAAAATGTTATGCAAAAAGAGAATAAGAGTGAGAGGGTTAAAGAATGAGTGAGATAGATAGACAAATAGAGAGAGAGAGAGAGAGAGTGAGAGTGAGAGAGAGGAGGGAGGGTTAAATTGACAGGATAAGATAGATACGTAGATAAATAGATAGATTAGATAGAGAGACAGAGTTAGGGATAGATACGTAAATATATAGATAGACAGAGACAAACAGGCAGACAGATAGGCTGATAGAAAAATAGGTAAATGAAGAAATAGATAGAGAGACAGATAGATAGTTAGATAAATAGAGAAATGGACAGATATAGATAGACAAAGGAGAACGGGAAAGAGAGAGAGAAAAAGGAAAAGGTAGAGAGTAAAAAGGAAAGATATAAATAGAGAGAAAAACTAAAGGATAGTTCTATAGATCAATAGGTAAGTAAATAGACAGATAAATAGATAGACAGATACTCCGCTTAGATTAGCAGTTTAAAAAGTACATATATAGTCAAGAAATTAAATCATAATGTCAAAATTGCACACCTAGATAACATATCATTTTGCAACATATATAAACCATTATACCTACAATAATAACCTGGTTATGAATATTGCAGTGGGATGCAGAATGTAATTATTTCACTGAAAATAACATGCCATGAAAATGTGAACTGAAACATCAAGCAAACAATGGCACTATTGTCAATAGAGTACTGATTACGTTGCTAATTGATCATAATGGCGATGGTGAAATTATCATGATATTAAAAAAAAGTTTGAATATAAAATTGCGGTTAATGTCCCCCCTAAAAAAAAGTTTGCAAATATGAAAACTACGGCGCTGCAATGGAATCCAAATTTAGCAAAATGTAATGCATGTAGTGAAATCATCATCACGTGTATGTATCAGTATGTATCAGTTTCCATGTGTATTTGAATGACAAATTGGTGTTGAAAAAAGATTAAATTCTAATCTATATTCTAAATCACATTGAAAAAAAAAACTATATGTAGATCAATGAATTCGATGCTTTGCAATTAAATGAAAATGAAAATTACCCTTGAAGATTCTTTTTTTTTTTTTTTTTTGCGCTATTCATATGCAACATTGCTTCGTATTTGCACACGATTAAAGAACGAAATGAATGCTAAATGCTGCCCCCACCCTCCGACACGTGGCAGTTGGAGAGCATCAGTAGGCAGTTGTCTCACTAAACTGTACGGGAATTAGAAGTCATAAAGAAGCGGAAATTTAATGTTAGGCTCGAACATCACTAACGAAGAGTGGGTACGAAATGCCCGTCATAAGCATACGTTTTATTCAGGCTTGTGACAAACACTGGTGACGGACGGAGAGGATAATTTTTTTAAGAGCAGCATGAACAGCAGGTAAAAGAGGGCGCTGTGCAAGTGTGTAGGTACACACACACACACACACACACACACACACACACACACACACACACACACACACACACACACCACACACACATACACACACTATGGCTCTATTCATGCATCCATATGAACATAAAAATAACCACTCATACATGGACAAAATTCACATATATTAGAGTCTTTCCTTTGTACTTACCCCATCCCATCCCTACCTGACAAAGGCAAAGGCTAAGCGGAGGCCGCAGTAACTCTACTAACTCAAGCAAACAAACTTAACTCAAACTTAACTTCGCGAAACAGACATAGCCTCCGCTTCTTTATCTCCTTAACTTTACGTTGAGTATATCACATCGTTCGGAGGGATAAAGGACGGTGCAGCAGTTGTGATAATATTTCTGTTTCGCTTTTCCTGTCTATCTGTCTATGTATCTGTTTCTCTGTCACGCTATCTATTTGTACATTTGAATGTATATAGATAGGCACCAATATATATGTATGTATTCATCTATATCTATTTATCTACTTATCTATCTCTCTATATCTATCTACATCTACCTAACTTCCATCTCTCTACCTACCTACCTACCTATCTATCTATCTATCTATTTATCTACCTATCTGTCTATCTATATCTGCTAATTTATATATATAAATCTATCCATCCATCCATCCATCCATCAGTCTACCTAACTATCTAACTATATCCATATATCTACCTATCCAGCTATACTTATCAATAGTCACCTAAATCTGATACCTCTGCAGACCAAAAAGCTTGGCTGTGATTGGTGGAATAGTGTCAATACATGTAAGAGAGAGGAATGAGACTCTCGCGGGATCATTGGCTGCCTGCTTGCCGTTCAAGGCTTAAGAACTGTCACCATTCAGGCAGTGGCGGGTTGAGATGACGCAATGATGCTGATTATAATGCTGATGATATTTTTGATAATGATGATGAGGATGAAATCGTTGATAATGAAGATGATGAAGATAAATGATAATAGTAGTATTAATAAAGATAATGATGATGATAATAATAATGATGATAACAACGATAATAAACACATTGATGATGATAATGATGATGATAATAATAATGAAACAATGATATTAGTAATGATTATAATAATGATAGTAATAATGATAATAATGCTATCAGTGACAATACCAATGATAACGATATTAATAATAAAAATAATGGCGATAACAATGATAATAATAATGATATTCAACT
>NC_051401.1:8895959-8903459 GCF_015228065.2 Penaeus monodon
TCTACAGAGTTGGTCAATGTAGGTGGTGGCTGGTCGGCGAACTCGCAGACTGTCATGGCGTGGAACCAGAGCAAAAAGGTCACTAGAGGTAGGTATATGCTTTTGCTCGCCAGCAGTGCCCAGCAAAACGCATTCTCCGCTCACAAAGAGTTGTTGATACCTGGGGTATGGATCCATAAAGTTGTAATTTGGTGGGATGATGTCTCCAAGATACATATAGGGCTCCGAATTTTGATTCATGTGTCTTGGTCAGAGTCCATGTTATGGAACCATACACTTGTTCGAAACTTAATCTGATAGATCTGACTTCCAGACCACTTGCATTTCATTTAAAGACGCCCATGCATCAGCTATCCTAATTCTCATGTCATGCTTTGTTGAGTTTATTTCGCTCCCGACTTACTTAAAGCTTTCCTTCTTTGATGTTGTCTGTATGGAACCTTGCTGGTCGAAACTTATACAGTCGGTTTTAGAGGCATTTGCAGATAGCCCAATATCCTCGGAGGGTAAAATTTTCTAAGTGAGAGAGTTGAGACGTTTGTGATGGTATGAGTCGTGATACCATCATAAACGCATAGTCTACATATATCAGCTTTTTGGCCGGATGTCTACTTAATACTCTTCTTGATAGTATGAAGCCAAGATCATTATGTGTATCAAGAGAAGGCCTCATAATATAATCAAGTGATAATAAATAGAAAGAGCGTAAGTGTGTCACCCTGTAAAATACCAGCTTCAGTGTTACAAAAATCAATCTCCGTCAGGGGACCTTACAGCGATTTTGTGTTTTTGTAGAGCATCATCATGGCTGTTACTTTTTCGGATGGAATACCGTATGCTAAAAGTACATATATTTTTTTCCTTTCACCCATGTACAGGGTCAAAGGCTATAGAAAAATCAACAAAGAGGAAATAGTCTTGAAGGCGTTTTTGCACCCTCGATAAGCCGTCGAACTGTCAGTATTTGCCCTGTTGTCAGTCTATTCTTTCTACAGCCGTTTTGATTTTTACGCAAGGATTTTCTCGACCTCAGGCTGGAGGCCGCTTAAAGAAAGATAATTACTGATTTTTGCTGCAATTGACGTGAGTGTAATCCCTCCATAATTCTTGGCCAAGCATGGTCTCCCTTCTTTGGAAAAGGAAGGATACAACTCTCTGTTCCTCTTTGCATATCCTCTTTGCTATAGACGAAGTTGCAAATACTAAGGGTGATACCATTACTAGTTTTAGTTTTCTTCAGTACTTCATCAAGTTCTTTATGCGTGAAATTAGAAAACTTAATATTGAGAGTGCTATCAATAATTGGCCGGACATCGGCATCAGACACTGTAGAGGTAGTCATATATACATACATACATACATACATACATACATACATATACATACAAATATACTATATATATATATATATATATATATATATATATATATATATATATATATATATATATATATATATATCTGTTTGTGTATTTGTGCTTAAATACAATGTGTGTGTCTGTTTTATATGTTGTATTTAGCTTGTGTGTGTATATCTACATTTCAACACATCTGCCAATCACACACACCACAACACACACACACACACACACACACACACAGCACACACACGCACACACACACACACACCCACCACACACACACACACCACTCACCCACGTGCCCACCACCACACACACACACCCCACCACCACACACACACACGCACACACACACACACACACACACACACACACACTCACAAATATAATAACATATATCTTCATTAATGGACTGCGCATTCAACCATGTAATTCGCTCAACATTCTGCATCACCTAATATGCAAAATACCCATGTATACACACATATGATAAAATATGAATGCATTCGCACACATCAAGCTTTGTCTGTTTCTTTGTTTGGTTCTGTTATTGTCTCTTCTCCCCCCCCCCCCCCTTTTCCTCCGCCAACTCATAACATCAATGGAAAGACAGATAAATAAAAGGAAAAATGATAAGAAGAGGAGGAGAATAGGAAAACAAAAAGATAAAAAGAAAACAGAGAAAAAAGATGATGAGAAGATACATACGAGGAACACCGGGACAGTGTGATTATTCAAACTAATGTTAATTTTTTTATCATTAATCTAATCTCATTTACTATTTATTGATCTAATCGCAGCCATGATCTAATTAAACATATATGATTTATTGTTATAATTACAATTGTAGTTAATCTTAATCTTTAATTTTTTGTTCTCCCTCTACATAACGTTATAGAAGGTGGTATATAATGCGTAGGTCGGTAAGTAAATTTTAAAAATTACTAGTATTCGTAGTTTTTTTTACACTGATTAAGTTTGTAAATTAGGGTGTTAATAGAAGATGGAAACAATAATATAAGTCCATATTAAGTGTCCAGAAAGTGTATTTAAGCCAACGAGACAGAGTTGAGGGAAATCGAGAGCGAGAGAAATAGAAGTTCACCAGAGTTCATTGTAACAAAATTAACTTCACACAGTGAACATGTAATGCTGAGATACTAATTACATATCTTGCATTATTCAGGGATTTTTATCATTCGCATTCGTACTTTTTTTTTAGTGAAAATAAAAGAAGAAGAAAAAAATTGACATGTATTTTTTTTTTTAAATTTTCTATTTACACATGGCGAGGAAACAACGAGGGCAGACTATAATAAATCCCCCAAACACAATGTAAACTGATATAAAGAAAGGGGAAAAATACAGTCGTTTTGAAAGGTTCAGCGAACACAGAATAGGCATCCCACGACAGTGCCTACACCTACAGTTTAATAATACCAAGGGAAATCTTACCTGAAAATAACAACACTCATCAGTACAGATCTCGCAGCCATGAGTTTAAGAATCTACCTCCCTGTTTTTTTTTTCGAAAATAATAGTACCATTATATATGTCTTCCATTATTTTTAGACAGCATGATTATTCGCTCTACAATTCATTAATTCCTTTGTGCATTTAATTCATCGGAATTAAAGTTAAAATTAAAAGCAAAATGAAAATAGAGAGAGAGAGAGAGAGAGAGAGAGAGAGAGAGAGAGAGAGAGAGAGAGAGAGAGAGAGAGAGAGAGAGAGAGAGAGAGAGAGAGAGAGAGAGAGAGAGAGAGAGAGAGAGAGAGAGAGAGAGAGAGAGAGAGAGAGAGAGAGAGAATCAAAACAAGGGAAAACAATACTCCAAAATAAACACTGCAAGTGTTTGTAAATTAGTTTGTGCGGGCAAAGCAGTTTGTTTGTTGCCATGACTTTGTGGTTAGAAAGTTTGATGACTTTAATGTTATATATACACTTCACGAGCAACAGATTTGTTCTAAGTTAAATGCATCGCACCAGTTCACTGTTCACAAACTCGCACAGAACACACACATATATGGAAATAGATAGATAGATAGATAGATAGATAGAAAGAATAAAGACAATAGCTAGTAACTAGCCAGGCAGATGGCAGACAGACAGACAGACAGATAGACAGACTGACAGAAAGACAGACTGTGAGATAGATAAAAATAGAGATAGATAGATAGATAGAGAGAGAGAGAGAGAAAGAAAAAGATAGAGACAGAGATAAACACATCGAAAAACGGACAAATAAATAACACCTAAAAAAAAAACACAACACCAAAAAACAAAAACAAAACAAAACATAAAACAACAAATAACAAAAACACAAACAAACATGCACACAAAAAATGAACAAAAACACAAACAAACATGCATACACACAAAAAAAGAAAGAAAATAAACACAAAAGAGAAACAGTAGTGTTTATAACTGAATATACATACTATTCTCTCAGACACACGAATTACTGCGTGAGCCGAGATGTGAGCAGTCATTGACTATAAAACACTTCTAAACACTAGATAAATCTTTAACAATAGGCGGGTGTAGGCTGTGAAGAGAGCAACGGTATTATGTATGTGATATATAAGGTAGGTGGATAGAGAGGTGGATAGGTGGATAGAGAAATGGATAGGCAGATAGAGAGACTAATGGGTAAATAGAAAAATAGAGGTAGATAGAAAAAGATAGAAGTAGATAGGTAGACAGGTAGCTAAATAGAGAGATACATTTATTGACAAAGAGAGATATGAATCGATAGATTAAATAAATAAAAGTCGATAGATAGACGTACACAAACACACATACATTTAAAGTATAAATCTACAGTATGTATCTATGTATCTTATTTAGCTAGAGCTGTTTATATAGCATCATACACACTGTTACAACACACACACATTGTCGTTAAAGCAACGAAGGGAAAAAAAAGATTACCAGAAATACAAAATGCTAAGAAGGGCTAACCGTTTCGATTGGAGGACAATAGATGGCGCGGCTATCAGTTTTCTTCCTCCGGGCGCGCAGGATCTACAGCCCGGTATTCCTGGAGAAGGAAATTCGAGACATCAACATCTCCTAGTACCTCTGTTGCCCTCGCGGCGTGCTTCTCCACCTGAGACGCACGACAAAGGAAAAAAATAGTGAACAGTGCTATGCCTGACGATCTATCCTGTTCAGATGATTGAACATCCGGGCCATACAGCATTATTATTAAAAAAAAAAAAATCTGTTTAATCATTGCTTGGAGGCCACAGCTACCAGCGTGGATGGGGCTGGTGACCTGTACATTCCTATGTGTACAGGCTATATTAAAGTTCATTCTGGTGGAGGCATTTTAATAATAAAAAAAGAGAAAAGAAAAGAAAAAAAATGAAGAAAAAAGATCGACAACATCGTAAGGAGAATAGCTCAGTTCCATAACACACCTCTTCGCTAGCTATAAATTATACCTTGTAACATTTGCAACAGGACGTAAACGCCGTGAAAAAATCGACCAGCACCTCTGACGCCATGACAAGAGAAGGTCTTCATTGCTCATGTTGACACCTCACCAAATGGTCCCACGGCAAAATAAAAGGGAAGAAAAGACATTAATACAATCAACGAACACCGCACCAGGGAGCCACTAACAACCCAGGGTCATCGCGCGCCTAATTGCCGATGTGACCTAACAGGTATAACAACACATGCACAGCGAAAAGTCGTGTGTTTCTCTGTTCTTCCATTTGTTTTAATTATAATTTGTTCAACATGGACCCCCCCCCCACACACGCAGACACAGACACCCACACATATATATACTGTACAGACACATATATATGTACATATATCTTTGTGTGTATATATTTATATGTGTGTGTATATACATACATGCATACACGCACACATATATGCACACACACACACACACACACACACACACACACACACACACACACACACACACACACACACACACACACACATATATATATATATATATATATATATATATATATATATATATATATATATATATATATATATATCAACAGACAAATATAAATATTCATCTGGTTATACAGTTAATGACGATACATTCAGCTTTACCAAAAATATTCATAAGATTGAAAATGAAAAGACGAGAAAAATCAAAAAGGAGAAAAGATGAAACATTTCTACATTCACGGTCATTCAGGGAAGGAAAAGGTTCAGCTTTTCCCATACCGCGTATCTCTTATTGTTTTCTGAATAGTTCTTTATTTTTCCCTCAAGAGGAACTGAAAATATTTGGAAATGAGGTTTGTCTTTCCTTTTGTCTTTGTGAAGATTCTGTTTTTATTTCTTGCTTTCTTCTTGCCTTGATTACCCTTCTCTTTCGCTTTTTTTTTGTTTGTTTGTCTGTCTGCCTGTCTGTTTCTGGCTTTGTCTCTGTCTGTCTGTCTCTGTCTCTCTCTCTCTCTCTCTCTCATACTTTCTGAGAAATTATGTAAAGAAAGAGAGCAGTTTTTATCTCTTTGTCTTTCTCTACGTACCTCTCTCTCTTACCTCTCTTTCTCGTTCTCTTTCTCTCTCTCTCTCTCTCTCTCTCTCCCTCTCTCTCTCTCTCTTTCTTCTTCCTCCCCCTTCTCTTTCCTTCTATCTTTCTCCCCCTCTCTCTCTTACTCTTCCTCCCCCATCTTCCCAAGAAACAATATTCACCAACCCTCGCGAACGAACGAATAACACCCACCCTAATTCGAACACAATTTAAAGCACAAGACGCGAGATGAAGACAAGCATCCTCACTTCACAGCATCCGTACCCTAAACAAAGGAGATCGTGATGTCATTCTAAAATAACGGCCTTTTTATTTATTTATTTATTTATTTTTAACACCGTCTAACAACAGCAACGAACTCCGGGGCGCGCGGACGTTAACCATTCAGTTAGCACAACTTCTCTCGAGTATCATCCGTTGTTGTAAAGGAATGAGGCGGAGGTGTGTGGGTGGAAGGGAATAATAATAATAAAAAAAAAAACGGAAATGGTTTGAGATATATGGGATTTTTCTTTGGTTGGATAATGGGATACGTAGGCAAGATTCACTTACCAATATATACATGAATACACAAATACAGAAGTATGTATACATATATAGCAGATACACACACACACACACACACACACACACACACACACGCACACACACACACACACACACACAGGCATACACATACACAACGCATGCATATATATAAACACACACACACACACACACACACACACACACACACACACACACACACACACACACACACACACACACACACACACCTCACACTCAGACACACACACATACACCCTCTCTATATTTCTTTGCACGTTTTGGGAGAAAGAAGTTCATGTGACATAAAAAGTGATCCTCGAAAATGAGAATTTGATCAGATTTATGAAAATGAGACTACAAACTTTGCTTGCCTTCTCTTAGTGCAACAAAATTAGCAAGAAGGACAAAAAAAGGAGTTGCTGCAGAGGAGAGATAGCTCGGGAAAGGAGGAGGAAAAAATGAAAAAGAGGAAAAGAAAGAGGATGCAAGTAGGCGTGTGGGAAAAGAAAAGAGGAGAAGAAGAAGAAAAAAAAAACATGATACATAATAGAGTATTTTTTCTTGTCTGTGTAACCCGAAATTTTAGATAACTTCAGCCTTTAATATGTTGAAGAAAATCATTACATTCACCTATAGCAATAATAACCTTCAACAAACGGAGCATAGCAAGAATCCCCAAACAATCTCTGCAGTTGTGATTGAAATCGAGCAATGATCATACCCCTTATTGTATTTATTCATCAATCTGACCATCCTATCCATCTTCCCATTCTTTTATCATTTATCTATCTATCCATCTGTTCATCTATCTCTTCTATTTATCATTCCATCCCTCTATCTCTTCTATTCATCATTCTGTCTCTCTATCTCTTCTATTTATCATTCTAGCCATCTATCTCTTCTATTCATCATTCTGTTTATCTGTTCTATTCATCTATCTCTTCTTTTTATCATTCTGTCTCTCTATCTCTTCTATTCATCATTCTATTTATATATCTCTTTTGTTCATCATTCTATTTATCTGTTCTATCCATCTATCTTTTCTATTTTATTATTCATCATTATCTTTCT
>NC_051401.1:8918459-8920959 GCF_015228065.2 Penaeus monodon
ACACATCCTTCGTAACATTCCGCTAATGTCTTCTTACTATTGCATTTGAATGTATGAATTTACGTATGCATTTTTATATGCATGAAAGTAATCATCAACATCTTTTGATACGTGAACGAAATGAATATTATTTTTAAGTCTTTCTATCTTCCATTACGTATTTTCTTTGACTACTTGTAATTTCTAACTTTCTCGCTCTCATTGCAAATAAAATCTGCATCTCATTTTCTTCTCATTTTACATTAATTTTTTTCTCTCCTTCCTCATTCGTCCTTTTTTTCACATCCCTCTTCTCCATCTTCTTCTTTTGCTGTTTCCTTTTATTCATTGTCATGTCATTTTTGTTTACACTTTACCTTCCCTTTGATATCTTTCTCTTTTTCTAACCTCTATGTGCCGGATATCGGTATAATGCCACGTGTAAACAATACTGATAAGCAACCTACTTGTTTTCACAAACTTACATCTTTTCATGTCTTTGTCCAAGGTTGTTTACACATCTTTCATAATTTATTTATCTATTTATTTTTTACATATGACAGCTTTACCGAAAAAGTGTTACCGGTTCTTCCCTACTTTTTCGTTTATGTTATCCATTTTATTTCCATTTTCTTTAACCTTTTTCATTACCCCGTTCAGCGAGCGGGAAGTGCGTAAATTCGACGGATTTTCTGGGAAATTCTTTCTATCACTTCTGAGACGATCATAAGTAAGGCTTTGAAGCAAGAGAGATGTGAACGACCTTTTTCAAATTCAAATTGCCGACGCTTTCTTTCTCCCCTTTCTCATTTTTACTCCCTGTCTCTGTCTTACTTCTCGCTAGGTCTCCTCTTTCTCTCTTTCTCTCTCTACGCACACATGTGCAGACTCAGACACAGGCACACACACACACACACACACTTATATACACAGATACAGACATACACATACAAATATATACATAGACACAATCCCAGACACAGACACACACACACACACACACACGCTAAAACATTTCTTTTCTAACCAAAACATCGTTCAGTTACCATTTTCACCTTAATGTCTGTTTTCTTTTAAAGATTTATACCAAGTTCGAGCTTTGCTACACCTTCCTCTCACTCTTCGTTTTATTGAGAGGATAATGCAAGACCTTGCGGATTTCCCCGGAGGTGCAAATAATGAACCACTTGTTGCACAAATGAATCTGCAAATTCAACGAGAACTTCATAAATAACAATGTTTAATAAACAAACATTCCTCTTATCGGGTATGATTTTAGGTGTTATTCACATCAGGATTACACTTCAGTCGCTTCTTCAATGAGTTCTCGAGCTGAAAGAACTCTCATCTCTCTCCAGTTCAGGAAAGGGTTATGATCAACGGAAAACCTGACGAGATATCAGGAACTTTTAGCAGCTGGTAGCACTGCAGATGGGCTAAAGTTAGACGACATGAAGAGGAGGAACTCGAAAGAAAAGGTTACACTAGGTCAGGTAACTCTTGGCGATTCTTGGTGGGTTATTTACAGTGATCATAGATCAGCGTTGCATTAATGATCATTAACTAATGTTAATAATGTTCAAGGAAGTAATAATTAGCAATTGTTGATGATTGTGATAACAATGACAGTAATAACACCAAAGATAAAAATAATAATCACTATATCACTGTCATTATTACTCAGAAGATAGTTACGTAGTAATAGATAACAAACCAGCGAGCATATGTACCGCACCCTGATTTAGGATGAGATGAAATTATACTAATAATCCGAGTAGGTGAATCAAAACTTTGATCTGATATCGTGCATATGTATAATACACAGACACCGTGCTTTGAATTTCCTGCTACGGTCTATGCTCTTCCTGCATGCAGAACCACCAACGCACTCAACCAATGAGCTAATTACCCAATACTTTCTGGCTCAATGTGCGTGTCGTTCTTATAAATTACATCGGCTGGAGGTATATTCAGATCGTCATGCACGGTATTGGAGTTATGAACGTTAATGAGGAAAGACGGTGCACGACTTTAACTACAAATATAAGATGAATTCTCCTGTCTTTCGTGATAACATTGTTTGTTTCTTTCGTGGGGATATAAGGAAAGATCTGGTTGCTCGGACGAGAAATGTGTTGAGCAAAGTTCTCAAAGTCCTGAAAGCTGTGAGTTTCCTCTCCACGCGTGTGATGAAGGTGGCATGATTTGCTGTTTTCTTCCATAATGTCCATGAAATAAAATCGAGGGTGGCAAATGCGTTTTCAGTGTAATCAGGAAAGCTGGAAAAAGCTTCTTGTTCAGAGGAAAAAATGAGAGACAGACAGAGAAGGATGTGAACGAAAAAAAGACAGACAGCCCGACAGATATGTAAAGAATGAAAGCTGAAATGAGCTCATAGATAGATGGATATTAAGATAAATAAACTGACAGATAGATAAATAGTACGACATGTAGACAGATGTGAAGCCATGTAGACTTACAGGGAGATTTAATGGAATAATTACTTTAAATGTGACTAATC
>NC_051401.1:8925959-8928459 GCF_015228065.2 Penaeus monodon
TATATATTATATATATATATATATATATATATATATATATATATATATATATATATATATATATATATATACACATACATATATACACACACATAACCGTAGAGAATCACTTGGACCACAGGAGTAACATGACGTGAGAAATAACATAGACAGGGTGACATGAGAGTCGGCCGTGTGGCAGGGAGGTAGTTCCTTATGCATTCAGTCCCGAGTCTGTTTGGGAGGCTAAAAACTGAAGCTAAAACTAAGGCTAAAACTAAAACTGAAGCATGTGGTGTTTCTTTTGTAGTTGCTTTTGTTCTTTGTATAGTTGTTATGCATACATACATACATACATACATACATACATACATACATACTAAGGCAATCTGAGGGTTCGAGTCACCGACCGGCGCGTTGTTCCCTTGGGCATGGAACTTCACCTCGATTGCTTACCTAGCCACGTACTCACTCCAAGAGCATCACAACATGAAAACTACAAATAAGTATCATGCTGTGACCACGGCCGCTCAAACATGAGCCTATACCGTTGAGGAAAAAAAAAAAAAAAAAAAAAAAAAAAAAAAAAAAAGAAGAAAAAAAAAAAAAAAAAAAATATATATATAATATATTATATATATATATATAATATATATATATATTAATAATTATATAAAATTTTTGGTGTGATGGGGGGTTTTTTCATGAGGGATAAAGTATATTATATATATATATATAATTATATATATTATATATATATATATTATATAATTATATAATATATTTATATATATATGTATGTATGTATATCCCTAAATCCATCCCACTTATCAACCTCTCTCCTCCCCCCTGTCTCTCCTCGCCCTACCTCTCCTTTTTCCCCTCCCTTTCCTTTTTCCCCCCTCCTCCTTTTCCTCTCCCCTTGATCCTCTCTGTGTGTGAATCGCCCCCCCGCCCCGAGGGTTGCGAGTAATCCCTACGGGGTTACTTGAGACCCTTTCCCCCATGCTAAAAAAAAATTTTTTTCGCTTCATCCTTGTTTTTTCCCCATTCGCCTTTTTTTCGTTCTTTTTTGGTGTTCTTTTTTTAGGCGTGTTTTCTTTTTTTTTGTAATTGCTGTATTTTGATTTTTTTTTATTGTGATGTTGTAGTATTTATTTGCTAGTGAAACTGTATTTTCAGTGAAATATCCTGTTATTTCCCCCCTTCCGTCTCAACATTATCTCTATTCCTTTCCTTTTCCCCCTTTAGTTATTTTCCCTTTTATATATACATGTATATATTGTATAATATCATATTAAAAAATAAAATTTTTATGTTTTTTTAAATAAATAATTTTATTAATTATATATATATAATTATATATATATATTAAAAATAAATATATATATAATTTATATAATTTTATATTAAAATAATATATTATTTTTAAAATTTTTATAAATATATTAAAATTATTAATATTATTTTAATATATAAAATAATTTTTATATTAAGTAATTTATAAATATATTTATTTTTAAGTTTTTTTTTATTATATTTTTATGTATATTAGTGCAACACCACACACAACACACTCCAAACCCCCCACCCCACACCCTCAAACAAACCCCCATCCCCAAAAAAAAACCCCCACACCCACCACCCACACACAACCACCACCACACCAAAACCCCCACACACCGTATCACACACCTCACAACCACCCACTTCCACCCCACCCCACACACACACAACACCCACACCCACACACACCAACACCACACAACACCCCCACACACAAATAATAATAATATTTTTATATAAAAATTATATAATTTTTTTTATATAAAAATATAATATAGTAACACCACAACCCCCCCACAAACACACACACAACACACACCCCCACACCCCACACACACACACACCAACACACCACAACACACACCACACACACCCAACACCACCACCACAAATAATAATATATTAATAATATATATTAAAATATATATTAAGTATATATAAATTATTAATAAAATATAAATATAAATATAATATTAAAAATTTTTTACTTATTATTTTTTTTTTTTTTAATTTTCACACCACACACACCCCCACACACACACACCACCAAAACACCACACCACAAACACACATAATTTTAATATTATATTTTATATAAAATACTATATATTAAAATTTAAAAAATAATAATATATATATATATATAAATAAAATAATAAAAACAAAAATATATATTATTTATCATTATTAAATTTTATAAAAATATATATATATCATATATATATATTATTATAATAATATATTGCCCCCCCCCCCACCGTAGTGTGTGGTTTCATATATATATGGTGGTGTGTGTATTTTAAATATATATATTATATATAATTTAAATTATAATAATTATATATATATATATATTAAAATTATTATATATAAAATTTTATAAAATTAATATAATTTTATTTTTTATTTATATTATTTTATTATATATATTTTATATATATATTATATTTAATAC
>NC_051401.1:8948459-8953459 GCF_015228065.2 Penaeus monodon
ACCAGTGTTGGGTCGTGCTGCTGTGATGTCAGTAGTGACGTCAGTATTCCACCCAAGAAGACGCGACCATGCAAGTGTTTCTGGAGATCATTAAAACAACAGAACAAATTCTCGTATCGCAGAAAAGCTATATGACTAGAATCTAATGACTGAATAAAAATAACAAAGGAACATACAAGATGTGGAAAAGACGGAGAATGACAGTGACAGGCAGCGTTGAGACAACAGTGTCTCCATCAAGGATGGCCAGTGTGGGGAGATTATTGCACTGTTGATGTCAGTCAGTGTCAGGATCCCTGGAACACTGAGCCAGCCGGTACAGTGACCCCCCCCCCCCAATCCATCCATCACATTCTCCGGAGGGAACGATGCAAAATGCAGAACCCATGTACAAATTTCAAAGTTTAACTTATGGATAATCGCTCATTAAAATTTATATAATGGAATAAACAAAAAATTCAGCCATGACACCAGTCCAAGAGTCTACATTCGTAAAAACGATGTTGATATAATATGGTATAAGAAGCTTTTCCTACTGCTACTAATATGGAATTGACAGCTGAGGTAAAAAGACAACATTCATATGTAAATTCCTCTTGACGGGCTTGTTGACTTATGTAAAGGTAACATTGCCTCATAAACTGGTCTAAAAGTGTGAGAACACCGACTTTCCATTTCATCGTTAAAAAATTCAGACCACCTCTCGGTCTTGCTTATGGTTTAACGCATATGATTAACAATCTAAATGTTTATTTCCTAAAAGAATTCATATTTTTTATTTCTTAAAAGAACTCGCTTTGGAGACTACAAGAGTAATAATAATGAAAAAGAAAACTCTCCATCAACAATACGTTACTGACACAAAGAAAGACTCACTGGGTAAGTGGCAGGATCGTTAATATTTGTATTTCACGAGAATTACTGACCACTTTGTAATCTTGATAGAGTATATCGTAGGTAGCAGCATAGCTAATAAAGCCCTTTGGGCGTGGAATTAACAAAGCAGTAGAACAAGCTAATACATTACATGTTCAGTGGAACTTCTAATCTAAAACGATTTCCTAAAAGAACAAGTGCTCAAGTACAGCAGGTAAAATATAGAAATTATAATCTGGAATATCCTCCTCTACCACCGACCCATTCAATGTTGCCGAGATAATCGGGTAGGAACTGATTATCGCTCAACACACGAGTAACGCCACCGTCCCGGAACAGGATGATGTTACATATGTTGCATTTTGACCTAGATAACCCACTCTTACATCTATATAGATTACCCCCCAAAACACACACACACACACACACACACACACACACACACACACACACACACACACACACACACACACACACACACACACACACACACACACACACTTCCAAAATCTGTATCTAAATCTAACACTCATAACACCGACCCATTTTATAACATCTCAATCCAAATGACCTTAGCTGTTGACGCGGCAGATAATTTTAAATAATCAATCAATCAATCACAGCGTGGCTTAGCAAAGAGGACAAAGTGAAGAGCTTCGAGCAGGCTCATATATCGCAGACGATCTATATTATCTCACTGATTATATGAATGCTTCCGAGGACGTAGCCGTCAGCATTGCTTTGCAAAGTAATTGGTGGATGGACGATCGGGCAAGCATGGTGTAATTCTTGATCTTAAATCTAAAAAGTTATCCGCGAGCAACTTTGCTACTTGATGTAACCTTTCGTAACATATATATTTAATTAATCAATATGCTTATGTTTTTTCAGCAAATAAAGCGCTTATTCTAAAGGATTCATTCTCAATTCCTTTTCGTCATTACCCCAATTTCTTCAAAATCATAGTCAGTCATAAGTTCATTTTATTGTTATTTATATAAGTTATTTACGTGTAATAAAAGGCGTACATAGTTGATTTAATATTTGCTGAAAGATTTGTATGGATATGTAGATAAATGTATGTAATTCATATTTTCCCTCTTACCTAGCCCCCTAATTCTAAAAGTAGTCAATAATCCTATTGAACGTGGAGTTACTTTCTGGGGGAGGATTTACCTCTATTTGTGAATCGTTGCTTGATATTGTTTGACGGTGGCAAGTCTCACAATGGCGTACATAGTTCCATGTTGCTTAACATTTTGATGAACAGATAAATAACTTGAAGATAACGATTCCACTGTGTGCAATGACGATGGTATAGACATTAAATCCTTCACTGAAAAATGCACATATATTATTAATGTCTCTCTGTAACGGTTACATAAGTGTGGCATGTTAATCGGTTACAGGAGCATAGTCCTCAACCCTTTCCATAAATGACACTGAGCTACATCTCTTCATTCTGCATACTTACTTTACTTCACTGAACGACACAAAGCAAGTTGGAAATATCAGGACAAAACAAGGAAACAAACTTTAGAATGGCAGAAACCGGGTTCTTGTTGGTGATGACAGTAGTATCAGTATTACTAACCCCTTAGTGGATAATTATTCTTTACATCCCACATTATCAGAAAAATTAGAGATAGCCAGTTTAGAATTTATGCAAAATGAAGCTACAATGAGTTTTAAGTTCATCTAAGACAACGATGATTAAGAACATGAGAATGGAACTCAGTTTACCATCTGATTACTAAAGAATGATATGCATCAGTATCAAATTTGCCGTTAAAACAATCAGAGAACCCTTTTATTTTACAGAATTCAAAAGGTAATTAAAAGGCAGTGTTGTGAAGCTAGCCCATGTAATTACCACCATACACTCAGGCTGCTGGCTGTAAATAGAAAAGACCTCATTCTCCTATGTATTCTACTATGGAAATTTCACTTCTGAGTGTCTCCAATACCTCTAATGCAAGTGCTCCTAAAACATTGTTCGCCTCGCTACTCTATGCACGCTGTTTAGGGGTAAGTAATATATCCTTACAACTAATAATTAAACATATTGAAACACAGAACAATGTCTATGAATGCTAAGCTGATGCTTTTTTAAAGTCTGTGAGGAGAGGAGGATGTACTTATGTTATCCGAAAATATGTATTTCGCAACACCAGTGTTATAGAAGGGTTCAGAAGTGGATAGCATTACACAAGCTGAGTTGGCAAGAATAAAAGATTACACCAAAGCTCAGGAGTAATTTCCCACAACTTGCAGTGTACCCTCCATGCTCTGAACCCTCTCGGCGAAGGTGCAAGAAATATTACATGTCATACCAGAATTAAAGTCAACCGCATTGAAGAACGAGACTATGTTACATATACATGTTGCAATCTAAACATGATCATGTTGATCGCCGAGCAAGAAAAAAGAAAAAAAGTATTAAAAAGATACAAGGTACGATTGTGTTATACGGTTATGACACAGACATGATATATCAGAAATTGCCTGCTCTTGTGCAAGTAGCCAGGGTTTCAAATAAGAACTAAGCAAAAGGATCAATATAACATAACGAATTTTTGGCTGCACAAAAGAAAGAGGCCAATATAGCTGTCTTATTCTCGGGCACAAGACAGTGTAAGAATCAAGAATACAGACTCCACGCACTACAGAAGGGAAAATGCTTAGAATGGAAGGAGGAACTCAGTGACAGTGAAATAGGTCGTAACTTATTGTGGAAAGTAGCAGGCGGTAGCAGCCCATTTGCGGTATTTAGACCACGTCTTAATTGCGTAGTTAGGTAACGCTAGTTAACGAGGGGCACCATTTACGTCAGCTCGGCCGTTAACATAACTCGTATTCTATGGTAAACCTACTGGATACACTAACGTAAATACATTTAAAAGAAATATGTTTGCCTTTTCTTACAGTATCTTACGGCTAGTCGCTGTGTATTGTACTTTTATGAACAATAAAAGTGTGAAACGATAAAGAATAACATTTACATAATCTCATACAAATTCAAATACTATTTTCTATTCATTCTTACATGTTCTTTTAAAATCCATGTCCTAATATCTTTATATACATGTTGGATTTAACTGCTAATGTTTCAGTTTGATTTAAATGTGAATTGAAATCACATGCATTTTACAAGCGATGCTCTTTAATTATATATATATACGTTTTTTTCAAAGTGGATTTAGATCATAAGTTATAAGTGAACTAACATTTGAAACTGGTGAGAAGAGGATGAGAGGGCAGGTTAAAAATACTCAAAACATATATCTACGATTTTTCATATCACCTGAAAATTGGAAGACGAAGACGTGCAGGTAAGAAGAATAGAAGAAGAAGAAAAAGCAAAGAAAAGAAAAGAAAAGAAAAGAAAAGAAAATGTTCTATCTTCTCTTCCGCTTCGTCAGTTCTGTTTGAGGATTATTATTACTCTGTTCCCCCACTTGCACGTACTGACTAAGGATATTCAGGATTTGTTTCACTAAGGACAAGGGGTTCAGTTTAATTCTCTCCATTATCGTGTTAGTCTTTCTGGAACAATGGAAATGTACCCACTTGAATAACTCCCGTAAAAGTCCCTTATGAAATAAATGTCGAAGTGTTTGCTTTGTGTGTTTATAAGATTATGAAAAAAGGGGGTTAGTTCCATTAATCTTCGAAAGCAGAGCATGTCCAAGCGCTTCCCCCTACTACTCTGGTATTCATGCACAGCTGGCCAGGAAAGCAGGCGTGCATACTGAAGTGAGGTGCGAGACACAGATCAAATAACGATCTCTCTCGCTCCTCTCGACCGTGGATATGCACACGCGCATCTAATATGTAATAGAAAAGATTCAGGAAAAAAAGACACGTTATATTTGGCCATTACCGCGAGTGAGTCATAGCCCCGTCTCGGTGCATTTCCAATCTCGAAATGGCGCTTGCGTTCGAGCTTCGCATTTCCCTTTACGAGATAAACATACTGAAATGTGGCGGGTGCTGTCCGTAGATTTCGACCCGGTATTCATGGCGGTCCCGCTCGCCGCCGATCGTGCGGGAGAATATTTGCTGCTGGTATCTTGCATACAATATGAGCACACACGCACATACACGGGCTCGCATACATACAC
>NC_051401.1:8983459-8995959 GCF_015228065.2 Penaeus monodon
TTATACATACACACGCCAGTTATATCAATCATGCACTGAGAGTGCGAGGGACATAGCAAGTAAACAAGTAAAACACAAATACTGGCAAATTGGTACTTTCTACCATAACAAGCAACCGGCTTCATACAAAGCTTTAATGTAAAGCTTATATTCAAATCCGATCCACCTTGGATATTGTTGGATATGACACCTGTGTAGAATGCTAAATGCCATTACCAGAATAATAAGGAAACGTTCCGACTCGTTACCTTTCGAGTAAGATTATTTTCCTCATCAGACGGTTAAACTGAAAAAAAAAAGATCAGAATCACTATTTCTATTCACGTTTTAGTCTTTCCCTCGAAACGTAATTGTGTAGATTTCCCCTTTAGTTTTGTGTCTGTGGTTTATTCCTCTGATGTTTATACATGCTTATTATTTTATCATTATTATTATTGTTATTATTATATCTATTGAGGCAAAAACCGTATGCTTACAAAAAAAATCACTGACTTTTAAGCTGTCAAAGGTGGCTTCACCAACTCCACTCACTTTACATAAACAATCGTTCATACTTATTGACAAAAGAAGGCAGCTGTGCTCCCACTTTCTCTTGGGAACTTTTGCGGAGCTTATACTGTTATTCTGTCGTTTATTCTCTTAAGGTTTGAGTGTTTCTCGTGTTTTCCTTCAGGTATCGGGGTCAAAAGAACGCTGAGAGAGCCTGAGTTGCGTCCTCGAAAGAGAGAGAGAGAGAGAGAGAGAGAGAGAGAGAGAGAGAGAGAGAGAGAGAGAGAGAGAGAGAGAGAGAGAGAGAGAGAGAGAGAGAGAGAGAGAGAGAGTAGCATCCTCAAGAAAGAGATAGAAAGATACACAGGGATAGACAGATAGATAGATAAATAGGTTAAATAAATAGCTAGATAAATGAATACATAGACAGAGAGGGTGAATGAGTAAGTAAAAGAGATAGATAGAAAGATAGAAAGATAAATAGTTAGAGAAGAGAGCAAGAGAAAAAGAAATAAGAGGGGGTGACAGAATTTCTCAAGAGCACGCACAGAAATATGAACATGTGAATACCTCGAAGAAGGAAAGCATCAATACAGATATTTTTTTTCAAAGGAGTCATAGGCAAAAGATAAATACTAAATCGGTGATATCAATTCTTCGCTCACGTTACTGAACATTAAATTTGTCTGTCTATCCATATCTCTTCTATCTATCTTTTTTTCGATATACGTATCTATATATAATAAAAGTAAAATATAACTCTCTCATTGTCATTATCTATTACTAGTCATTTTACCATTGTTGTCAAAAGCCAGTGCATGTCTGTCATTTTTTTCAACATTTAACGTCATTACAATCGCCATAACTTCTCACGCGATGAATTACGATGAAACAAACAGGCATTGCACAAAGCCACATCAATAATCACAATTGTCAGCAACGAATCAGACATGTAATTAAAGGCCATTGCAATCTAATCATCGGAGAAGCAAATTTAATCAAAGTGATTAAGAGTTGGGGCAATTGCAGCCACAGAGATGCTGTTGATTGCATGAATAGGGTGTTGTAGGCGGGGGGAGGGTGAGAGTTATCTCTGGACTTGGTGTTTGTGTGTACCCTGGATTACCTTTTACTGTGGCGTCTCTGCATCTTCAAGACAAAGTTGTGTATGAGTCGTTTTACATGCCAGTTAGGAAATGCTGGACGTGGATACTTAGTTTACATAAGTTATACAACCTAAAGTTTTTAACACTGGCCAGCACCAACTAGAGATGCCCCAGTCTTAAAACCCAAGTCCCTTTTCTATGTTAAAGCCGTTCCTTCAGGACGAGATTTCGTAAGTTTTATTAATTATTTACATTTTTACTTACCAGTGGTACTTTGTCTTTGTCCCATTCATTAAGACGTCAAGAACACCGTAACCAGACCCTAATTCTATGGGGTTGTACCTGGGGCATGGGGCAATAAGTCTCCTCACAAAGGGAAGTGCACGGGCCCCCTCCCTCATTCTTTCAGCCCTAAGCCGCTGTCCGCCGCTTGGGTGAATGATTTCGGGCTTCCCCTCGACAGAAAGCCTTTCAGTGTCTATTTATATATGTGTGTGTATTTATATATGCATAGATCTTTATCTATATCTATTTATCTATCCATTACCATGTGTGTAGATCTATATCTTAACTATATCTACCTAACTAAATCGATATTTATATTTATCTGTCTGTGTCCATGTGTGTGTGCGTGTGCTGTAAGGCAAGGAGGGTGACGAGTTTTTATGTTGGTATGAATAATCTATCAGTTCTTTATCACCAGAAACAGCCACAGAACAAGTGCATGAAATTCCCAAAAAGGTAGAGAGACAGAAACATATACTAAACGTCATAATTACCTCTGAATATGTTTGCTTACCATCTTTTCAGGCCAACACACACACACACACACACACGCGCGCGCGCGCGCGGCCACACACACACACACATTTCCCAATGTTCAACTGCTTTTCGCATTCAGTTTTTCGTTTTAAAAAAGTAAATGAAGTTCTTCACATTCTCTGCATCTAGAATATATCATTAGATATCTATAATATACTATATTTAATATGGAAATCAATACGTACCTTTCAAAGAGGCTCACTCATGGATATTTAGTACTTTTACATTATTCCCTTCCGCATTTCCAATGTTCTATTACGAATAACACATCTCCTGATAGGAACTAAAATAAAATCTAGCTCACTTAAAAAACAGGGACATTACCAGCCATCCATTCGCAAAAATGGGGGAAAAATGTGGATTTATCATCACTGAATATTCAGGATTCTGATTTGCATAATTCTGCCTCACGTTACTTGATATGAGAATTATCTCGTGGTGTTTCCCGAGGCAGTGAGCGTCAACGGGGCATCTGCAGGACTGACGCCTCGTGAAAGGGCGAGATGATGAGTAGAAGGATGCAACAGAAATGACTTTGTGTTTTAGGTGTTGTGGCAAGACCACTGTCTGCTCTCGCGTATGGCAGCGTTTGGATTGCTTCTCTGAAACGTCCGAAAGTAGTTTTGTATGATTTTGTTTTTAAAGTAATATCGAAAAAAAAAAAAAAAAAATGTAGACGCGGGAAAAAAAGAATAATATGCAGAACGATGTAATCAGCTTTTAACATGAAGCCATCATTACCATGCCAGACCTGATAAAAATTGCGTTATTTTTCAACCTTGGCGCTTTAATGTAATCAGAGTTAATTTCAGTCTTTTATACTCGTTTTCTGTGTAAATAACAATGCAATTCAGTCATATGCAAATTGCATTTCTTTCAGATGCCTGGATAAAATGAAACATACGCATTTTTTAAAATCCACACACACATTATCAATCAAAGAATGAAGAAGAAGAAGAAGAAGAAAAAAAAACTCCACAGGAATACATACACAATGCTTATGTTTTTCTTGCTCGCATGTCCATGTGTGCAGTTATGCATACACACCCTAACATATCAATCATGCATTGCAAGAGCGGGGGAACAAACCAAAGAATAACTGTAATACAAATATCAGACTCCCTACTTCTTGCTATAAAAGGTAACCTAGATCATGCAATCTTTAGGCCTCATATTCATTCAGTCAATTAGAAGCACCAATGATCTGCATACGCAAATACAAATACCAAATATTCAAAGCGAGATTTCATTACATTATGGACCAAGTTTACTAATTTCATTTTGATTCATCATTTTTTATCTTACACATTATCATTCTGATTTATTATTATTATTATGATTTTAATTTCACGTTCGACCTTCACCTCATAAGAGGGATTGTAAGGATTGGTGAATCTTCCTATAGCTTCAATGTTCAGTTGAATCACATCTTATGTCTATTTCTGATCCACCTTGGGCTTTTGCTGGATGCAAGTACAAGACAGAATGCTCTATGCCATTAATAGAATAATAAGGAAAGCCCTGAAGTCGCTACGTTTCGAGTAGGTTATTCTCCTCATCAGACGATGAAACTGGAATAGTTCAGAATTACCATTATGGTTTTATTCTTTGCTTCGAAACGTAGTGGTCTAGACTTTTCCTTGGGTTTCTGTTTTATTTCTTTGATTTTTATTGTTATTGATATTATTATTATTACTAATAATAATGCGTAATACAGAAAAAAAGGAAGCTGAGCTCCCACTTTCACTTTTGGTTGAAACCAAAAAATGCATACTTACAATAAGCTCTCACATTTCTCTTTCCCTCTCTACCTGTCAACTGCTGTACTCCCCTACCCTGCCGTCAGCATCATCATCCATCATCCTACCCATCCATCCATCCATGCATCCATCCATCCACATCCAGCCAGCCAGCCGTCCGTTCCCTGACCAGATGGATAAGATAATTTTGTGTCTGATAATTTCAAATGCCTTATCGTAAAGCCAATTCCTCTACTTATGAACTAAAATACTTTCAGCCGTATTCGCCGAAATTTCCTAACGTCGCTTACAACGATGTAAAGACCGTGTATACAGAGAAAGATAAAAGAAAAACAATGAGATATTTATACAGAAAAAATAAAAGAGAAGAAAACTTATTTCTGCTTTAAAACTGTAGCATCTATAATTAATTATGAACTCTTGAAACACTAAATGCATGACACGAATGCGCGTTGGCATTATCTTCGAACAGTGACTGTAGGAGAGTCAAACAACAGTTAACAGTGCAATAAAAACAGATGATATTTCAGAGATTCTTGTGTTCTTCTTGGATGTTCATCCACATTTCTTCGAAGAACCACACACTGGGCCTCGCCAGGACAGAGGCAAAACATATAAATTATTGTACATCTAAAATCATACAAGAAACATTATTCCTTTACGTAAAGGGGTATGTTAGAGGTTTACGTAAACTAAACGTAATACTCTGCTACATTTCTTACCTTGATCTAATGTATCGCAAAAGAAAAAGGTATCCTTATCATAACATATACTATTATCTCATATTCACATAGTACGTACAGTCAAAAAATCTCTCGTTAGCTTTATTTGTGTTCAATGAGGAACTGAACGCTTCTCTCTGTTAACACCTGATTACGGTGCTAACTTGCCTCGCTATTCCACACCACTTCGTCGATTTTTCATATTAGTTTGTGCAAAGGTACTTATCTTTCTGACTGTACATACAGTAAAACTAGCATTACCCAAAATCGTCCGTTATACCTAACGCATATGAACGATCAATTTGTCATTATCACAACCGATCCCTAGTGACCATACTTATATCACTGTATTCTTGTACTGGCGACCATGATCTGTGACTTCATATACATGTTTCTGTGTGCTTTCTGCATGTACTTTGATATTGCAAGACGTTAAATCCTAATGAATGACTCGTGAATATTCCAGCAACTTTGAGTGGCTTGAGGACTTGTGTATGTGTGTGTGTGTGTTTGTGTGTGTGTGTTTGTGTTTGTGTGTGTGTGTGTGTGTGTGTGTGTCTGTGTGTGTGTGTGTGTGTGTGTGTGTGTGTGTGTGTGTGTGTGTGTGCGCACGCGCGCGTAAGTACGTGTGTGTGACATGGATATGAACTGAGAAGTTTCAGAAAGAGGACTGTTTTCTCAGGCGCTGGACCAAAGCAGAAAACTCGCAAGAAATACAAGGACAAATTGGGAAATGACGCTGAACTCCGTTTATCGGCTGAACGCGATGTGTTTTTCTGATAATTTTCGTCGTGTTCCGGACGAATCCAACGCTCACTTCCTTCGCACACGAAGCACAGCTACGATATCGGCCACAATAGCTGGGGGGGGGGGGGCATGCTAGGCCTCAAGGGAATTGCGTGGGAAAAGCGAAGGATCGAGCTAAATAAAAAAAAATAACAAGAAATAATAACGTAATAATCTCATTTGTTCTATCAATTAATAATAATAATAAAAGACAAATACAAAATTTATAATTTCATTCGTTCTACCGGGAAAGCTCGTGGTGTATTTTCGGAAAAAATCTTATCTTTTGCTATTATTCCAAAAGAGCATGTAAATGCAATTCACTTTTCAGTGAGTCTATGATTCCATAAATATATCAAGAGCGATTCGTTAAAATTCACGAGTTTTCGCGCATGAAAAGCACCGTCTATCCGAGATCTAACTGATTTGTAACTTCATTCGCTTTCCCTTCAGTCCAGCGTTTAATGTCACGTGATTATCAGTAACGATTCTGATTGGCTGTATTTAAACCCCAACATCTGTGTCTATCGTCACGTCACGTCCAAACGCTAATGTCACTGGCTCAGTGGATTGCCCGCGCGTATGTCGGTCGCTACAGTTGCACCCGTTTTTTTGCGGCATTTTCTCTCCGTGCTGAAAGGCCGGGCCGATTGTGGAGCTCCTGGAAATTATGAGTTTAAGCACCCTTTAAATGTTTGTTATTGAAATGGTGCAGATAAAACGTTTCATACGGGGTAAGAGAAGAGTAAAATTTTAAGTTTCGTTGCTGGTCGTACATACATACATAAACAATATAAATAATTAAATATAATAGATATGAATATGAATATAAATATAAATATAGATATAGATATGAATATAAATATAAACATAGATATAAATATAAATATAATATATATTATATATATATATATATATATATAAATATAAAGAAATATATACACATACACATTTATTTAAAACACACATTTTGTGTCTGTGTGCGCCCAAACGCGTGTGTGGCTGGATTTGCATGCATGTGCTGTGCGCATTTATGTACATTTCCCTCTCAATCTCTCACTTTAACTGCGTATCTATCAGTCTCAATGATCTTCACACAGTGAAAACTTTGGCTCATAAAATGTTTTCAGGAAAAGCAGTGTATGTAAAGAATTGGAAAGTGAATTGCCAGAACATCCCATCTCCGAAACTGCGCAGTGTTACATTCAGCTGTCTTTCCATGTGCGTTTGAATGTTTGTTTACATGCATGCCTATATTTAGTTGTCTTGTCTGTTTGTTCTTTATTTCGAGAAAGTTCTGTAATTCCTGTTATCTGATGTCATTGCTACTGTTAGTTGGTAACTATATTATTAGACTGTTTGAGTCTATGTGTATGTAATTACATAGGGAACAAAAATCATATATTATAAGCAGTCGAGCTGGCGGGTAATACGTAATATGTAATATCATTATAGCCCTTGGCTATTTGAATTTAATAGAAAAAAAATGCGTTAACACTGCTAGAAAATTATCATGGGAGGTTATAATATTAGTTCATTAAAATACTTCACGCATGTAGACGTCAGTCCATAACCATGAAAGTCAGAGATAGTGTCCCGAAAAAAAAAAAAAAAATCCCACAAATGTTCACGCAACTATTTGAACAAGAGGTTAAGAAAACACCGCTTTTCTGATAAAGTACATTGTTGAGCGGAACACGAAGAGGCTGCATCAGGTGTGGCGTGATTGAGAACCCATATCCCTTGCGACGCTCACAGAGGCTGCTGTAAAAGAATGGGTATTGGGATTGGAATAAAGCATATAGAGCCCGTTTTTATTACTTGTTTTTGATATATGGTGTGATCACGGACGCGAGCATAGGTGGAGGGGATGGTCTGAATTCAAAAACAAACAAGCAAACGGAGATTACCGATAGCAGTAGTAACAAGAAAACGGGTATGAGTAGTTTACATCCGTTTGATTCCTTATCTTTACACCCTTGAAGGAAGGTCGATTTGGCTGTTTTTCTGCGTTAAGAAATTGAGTATCGTCTCTACACAGTAAGGTATAGAGAACTAAGTAAAATATAAGGAAAATATATTATATACTGGAAAGTATCATGTTTCAATCTTAACAATGTATTATCCCCATGGCATTAATAAACAATTGAGATGTTAGTGATTGGCTGAGTGGAACACAACCCAATAACACCACTGCATTTTAATTAAACATCAACCAGACCGTTATTAATTCATATCACCAATCCGTCACCCTGCAATCAGTCATCAGAATAAATAGAATAAACACAACTTGGTTTAAGACTGAATCACTCTGATATTTTTATCAAAACTCCATTCAGGTTGCATATTTATTCCATGATTCCCAATTGAATCTGTGATCTAAAAAAAAAAAAAGAAAAAAAAAAAAAAAATTGGGGATCAACGAACTATTTCTTATGTTACGTTATATACTCAGAACTAATATCAATGTGAAAATGTATCGTCTAAACACCCATTCGTTTGAAAATCGCGCGTGGGACCGTAACTGCAATAGACGTATGCAGTAGATCCATACTGTATCCAATCTAGAAAAAGAAGAAAAAAAACTTGCAATTTACCCCGAATAATGGGGTACAATTTTCTATTTAAATCAGATGAAACTTTATACACACACACACACACGCACACACACACACACACACACACATATATATATATATATATATATATATATATATATATATATATAATATATATATATATATATAATATATATATATATATATATATATATATATACATATACATATATACATATATACACACATGTGCCTGTATGTATAACCTATTTACAACATTCAGATTAGTATTTTTATAAAGAGATTAAGCGAATCGGAGTGCTTTAGAGTAGGGAGTGAGTTGTCACCTGCACCCAACTACTAAGGGGAGTACAAGTTATGCCACCTATTAATATTACTCCGTTTCTACTATCAATTCTTCCCGGGCTTCTACATGTTTAGCTGCCTACAGTGTGTCCGAATATAACATCGTGGGAAAATATCATAGTATCTTAGTTTTTAGTACTATTAAGACCGAAAATTTGTTTGTTCCAAGCACTACATAAAATGCACATAATAAACAGACACACACACACACACACACACACACACACACACACACACACACACACACACACACACACACACACACACACACACACACACACACACACACACACACACAAGGTATTTAAAGAAAGGGTAGTACCACTTCCATTTAGTCTACTGAACCAAAAAATTAATGTGACTCTTTATGATATGGAACACCTTGTTACCAGAAACACAGGCGTGGAATTTTTGTTTTACTTCTTGAAGTTGTAAAAAAGTGTAGTAAATAATACAAGTAATTATTTATCTAGTGGTTTCTAGTATCTCCCTGAGCGTTCCCATTGGCTAAGCGCGATGACGTCATTAGCTCCGCCCCCTTATTTTACGGCTCGTAGTTTGCGCGGTTTTTTTAAAAGTGTTTCCTTGATATGTTTTAATAACAATGGTTCATTGTGCAGTCATCTACAACAACAAGAAATTTGTGTCTCTCTACAGCTTTCCACACGACCGTAAAACCTTTAAAAAGTGGCTTGATGCATGCGGAAGAAAGATTTGTCGTATTTGAAATAACTGGAATCTTGGAATGCTATTTATTCCCATGCATTTTGAGGAGTGTTTTAATTATCGTCTGTCATATGATGGCGTGAAACTTTCTTTGAAATTACGTTCATGTCCGGCCCTTAATGTTTGTTCTTTTTATTTTCTATTTTTTTCTGGTAAAGTAAGTGTAAGGTCCTCTCCTATTTTGTATTCATTTTCATATTGCGTCATTATTTGTTTTATATATGTCATATGTATATCTTACTTTTTCATTGCCATCTATTCTTCTTCGTCTTATTTATCACTGTTATTATTATCATCACTATTATCATTGTTCTTGATTTTTATATTATCGCTATCATTATTGTTGTTATTATCATTATTATTAAGATTATTATCTCCACTATCATCATTACTATAATCATCTTTATTATTATCCTCTTCAGTACTGGTATCATTATGATTATCTTTATCCTAATAATTCTTATCTCATCTTTATTACAAGCATCACTGTTATTCTTATATTTACCATTATTTTTACTGTTGTGGTTAACCGTCAATACTATTTTTTCTATCATTACTATTGTGGTTGACCATAAATACTTTTTTATCATTACTGTTGTGGTTAACCGTAAATACTATTTTTTTTCTATCATTACCTTTCTGGTTAACCTTAAATACTTTTTTATCATTACCTTTGTGGTTAACTTCAAATTCTGTTTTTTTTTCTATCCTCCTCATCATCAATCATCACTATCATTTTCCTCGAGATGTTATGCGATGACCTCCGTGCTAGTGTTCCTCCCCCCCCCTTTTTTTACGACACGTGAGGTCAGAGTTATTGGTCCATCACTTTCAGAAAGATCTCTCATCACTCTCCTGAACATGAGTTGTAAAAGGAACATCTTAAGGGGATTATAGGATTTATTATTATTATTTTTTTTTGTCATGGTCCTTCGCTAACTTAAACGTAATGTATTTTATGATTTGATATCTTCCTCTCGTCAAGAATTATGAGTTGTAAACGTTTCTTTCTTTTTTTTTTTACGTTTTTCTACGGCCGTTCTGGGGATCTCTAAACGTTTCTGGTTTCTATGGGTTTTCCTTACCGTTTGTGTTTATCTGTCTGGTAAGGATGGTAAGGGTAGATTAAGGTAGATAAAGGAGGGTAGATTTGAGGGTAGATGAGGGTAGATCATGAGATTATGAGGGGAGTAAACGAGGGTGTATCTTGAGTAGATTTTGGGATATATGTTGGGAGACTACGAGTAGATTTTGAGGATAAACGAGGGTATATATTGAGTAGATATTACCGTAAATGTATTTGAAAAATGTTATATCAAGGGACTGGATTGGTAATAACACTATATAATCATTATATTTATTGTCATTATCATTCTCTCTCTCTCTCTCTCTCTCTCTCTCTCTCTCTCTCTCTCTCTCTCTCTCTCTCTCCCTCTCTCTTTTCTCTCTCTCTCTCTCCTCTCTCTCCTCTCTCTCACTCGCTTTCTCTCTCCTCTCTCTCTCTCTCTCTCTCCTCTCTCTCTCTCTCTCTCTCTCTCTCTCTCAGTCACTCTCTCTCTCTTTCTCTCTCTCACTTTCTCTCTTGCATTCGCTCATGTGTCCAACATTATGAAATATTTATTTATCATAAAGAACTGAATGTAAACCGCCAGGAATTTCGTGTCCTTACAGAAAATACGACTCATGTTTACAAATGTTCGTTACATAATGTATATGTGTGTGTGTGTACTTATGTCTGTATATATATGCATACATATATATACAGACATACATACTATTTCTCTATTCATATATAGCTATATCTGAATATCTATAATCTGCATCTATCCATATATCTGTCTGTACAGTGTAATAGTATGTGTATGGCCACTTATATTGTATTGATATGCACACACATATATAAATACACACACAGAGATATATAAATACACGCACACAAACACATACATAAACACACACACACACACACACATAAACACACACACACACACACACACACACACACACACACACACACACACACTCACACCCATATATATAATCACATACATATAGGAACAAATTAGTATGTAGTGCTTGATGACATGAGAAGAAACATAGAGGAAGCTCCGACTGACGGTACGTGTATTTCACAGGGATATACGGCAGCTTTCCAAACTTCCTCTCGAGAACCTTTGAATAGGGTAGAGTTAAGTGGGGGGGAGGGCGAGTAGAGAGGAGAATATTCCACAAAATGTTATGTTAGGAAAGTGCTGGAGTAATGGTATATATTTGAATGGTAGTAGGATGTATATAATGTCGAGTTTGTAGTGAAATATAATTGTAGAAGACAGAACGGAACGTGTAAGTGGTATTGGGTTATAATTTGCAGAGAAACACATTGCAAAGTAAAAGGAATATCTTTATATTGTACGGTAAAGAGCATGTAACTGGAATATAACTTACACAGTACACAGGAAAGCAATAGAGCATATAGTTAAAATGGACAGGATTGGGTATGTAATTAAAAGCTTAACATAGGCAAAGACACAAAGGAGAGCAGTGAGAAAATATATGAATATAGCATGTAATAGGATAATGATTTTGTATTCTTATACAATAAAGTATGCAACACGGACGAATTTACAACATGCAGTACGCCAGGGAAGGCACCCTGTCAGCTTCCAACCAGAACGGGGTCTAACCCATTCCACTTCGCGACAGCTTTGCCCAAGTCTCAAGACAACCTGATGGGTTAAACTCATCCTCGAATAGCTAAGCCAGGTCTTTGTATAGCCTGAATTGTTTAAGTAACATGCCCAACGCCGGTGTCACGGTGTGGCCATTGGTCAGACAGCTCCTAAGCTCTGGATCTTGTCTTGGTCAAATAAATATATCCAATGTTTCACTGGAGTCTAAAGGATGAAAACCTTATATATTACTCACTGTTGGCTTGCACCTTTTGGCAGATCTTACTCAATACATAGCTTCAGAGGTAAGAAGCTCGATGTGCTCCTAGCACACTTTACACCACGTTCATTACCAGTATATAAGCATGTTATTAGTCCAGTATTTTTTGCTGGGATTGCACGTCTTAGGATCTCCAGGAGGGATTCACTAAGTACCAAGGTGATCGCTATTATGGGGATATAGGCTACGGCATACATAATAGAAATATATATAGGA
>NC_051401.1:9005959-9010959 GCF_015228065.2 Penaeus monodon
GCACATGGGATGAAAAGGCCTTCGTTAAAATCGTGTGTTTTGCTGCTCTCGTTTGTCTGTTTTGATTTACAGCCACGAAAACATGTGATCATAACAGGTTACTATAAGGATTATTGTGAATGTGGTAAACAGTTATGTATCTGGATACATGTATATAGCGTGCGTCTGTGTGTGTTTGTGTATACATATACACATATATACACACATACATATATATGTATATATATACAAATATATATGTATATATATATATATATATATATATATATATATATAGTATATATATATATATAATATATATATATATATATATATAGTATATATGTTATTCTATATATATATATACTCGATATATATATATATTATATATAATATTGTTACAATTAACCTTACTCGATTAAATCTCTCTAATGAAGATTTGTCTTTATTTAACTAGGATATTAATAAAAAAATGTAAAGCGGAAATTTAACTGTAAATTTCTCGGGTTAAGTTTAAACCTTTAACATTCTTTTATCACAGTTACTATTAATTCTCCTTCCATCTTTTAACATAAAACTTATCGAAGGACTATTATTATTCTTTAAGTTCTCAAGATTTCTAATTTGTTCTCAACCTTCATTTACATATCATTAACTCATTCTATAACACTTGGCGACTTTAATATCAATTATCAAAATATTTAATTACCATAATAGAAATTAATAACAATGAAGTTATTCATCAAATTCAGACTATTAATAATTTTTCATTTCTGTGATAATCTTATTCATTTCTGTATTCATACACTTAATATCTTTTTAGAATAAGTAAAGCAGAATCATTCAATAAAATCTAAATAAAAATCTCACAATTTAAATTGAACATTCCAAGAGCTTATATATATCACTTTTTTCACAATTCAATAATATTATTTTTATCACCGTTGAATAATTCAAGAGATGCAGCAAGAGTGTGGAAATATATGAAACAATAGGACATGTTTATAAATGTTCTTATCAAAAAGAAACGCAAACACCGGCTACGTTTAAGACATCAAATTCGCAGGAATCTCTTGTTCAATATATACCATATTGTGCAATAATCATTAAATAATCATGGTGGAAACTCTGTACCGGAATAACACTAAACTTAGATGTAAATTTTAGCCAAAAATCCAATTCGAGTCCGCTGGGTTAAAATTATTTACACCCGACAACTCACTCGCATTATTATGATATATAATTTCTATGCCCTTTTGAGATCATCATCATTATCAATAATAATTATTACACACTTTCTTATTACTACTAATACTATGAAGGATCGACATGAAATGTCAAATTCAAAACTTTATTTACTTGAGGGATATCTGTTATAAAACTACTTTACTTAACAAGGCACACACACACACACACACACACACACACACATACATACATACATACACACACACACACACACACACACACACACACACACACACACACCATATATATAAAATTCTATCTTTAATCATCATCATTATCATAATATTATTAATTTATTATATGTATATTAGTATATATATGTATATTATTATATATATATAGTATATATATTTATATATAATGTATAATATATAAAAAAATATATCTATGGTACTAAAATACCCATAAATACAACATACATCATACATAATAATATAAAATAATAAAATATATATATATATATTATATATATATATATATATATATATATTATATATGTTATATGATTTGATATACATACATACATTATATTATATATATCTATATCATTCACAAAAACACACACAACACAACACACACACACACACACACACAACACACACACACACACACACACACACAATATACTATATATATATATATATATATATAATATATAATATATATATATATGTGTGTGTGGTGGAGTGTGTGTGGTGTGTGTTGTGTGGTGTGGTGTGTGTGTTGTGAGTGTATGTGTTGTGTGTGTGTAGGTGTGTTGTGTGTGTGTGTGTCTATAATGCATATATCTATACATACATACACCTACACACACACACACACACACACCACACACATATATATATATATATATATATATATATATATATATATATATATATATATATACATATACATATACATATACATATACATATATATATATATATATATATATATATATATATATATATATATATATATATAAATATATATATAAATAAACATATATATATATACATACTGCATGAGTGTGTATGTATGTATATATCTATATATCTATATATTAAATAAATACCTGTATATCTCTTCTCGGCGCACAGAACATTCCCGCTGCCTTCGTTAGCAGCCATAATTCTAGCCAGAGGGGGAAGGAAGACATTGATAAAAAAGACAAGGAAAGTAGACGTTACCCTTTAAGGATATATTTTCTTTTCTTTACCCTAGTATATCCTGTTATTTCTTACTTTACCTTTCCCCTCATCTCGCGTATGTCTTTTACCTCTGATTTCCTGTAGCTTTGAGGCTTCCCTTCCCTTTGCTTATCCTTCAGACCTTTGCTTTTAATCATCATAAAAGCTTTGGTCTTTTTCCGTTAAGCTTTTGTTTTCTCTGTTCCTCCTGTTCAGGTACTTTTTCTTTGTCTCCTTCTTCCTTCCTCTTTATCTTTCATATCTTTAAGATGCGAGGACGGACCGCGGGCAAACACGTTCCTAACCCCCCCCCCCCCCCCACCCCCACTCTCTCTCTCCTCACCTCCCCCTCCTCTATCGACTCCCTTACCTCCCTTACCCCAACCTCTTCCACTGACCTTTTTCCTCACCATCTTTCCCCCAGTTTCTTTCCCCAACTCTTTACCTCTTTCCCCACAACCTCTCCCCCCAATTTCTTCCCCAAATTTTTTCCCCACAGTTTCTTTCCCCAACTTTTCGCCCACAACCTCTCTCCCCAATTTCTTCCCCTCAACCTTTTGCCCACTACCTCTTCCCCACAACCTCTTCCCCCAACCTTTTCCCCTCAACCTCTTCCCCCCAAACTTTTCCCCTCAACCTCTTCCCCCCAACCTTTTCCCCTCAACCTCTTCCCCCCACTCCCCACCTCCCTCTGCTTTCCGCCAGCCAGCGTCTTAACAAACTTCTTTTACTCACGTTACCTGTCCCAACCTCACCCAGAAGCTCCTCCCCAAACTTCCCTTACTTTCCTCCATACAAACCCCTTAATCACCTCTTTCCCCACCTCGATGGCCCTCTCCCCTCTCCCTTTATCCTGCCTCATCTCCCACACACTTTCCTTCCCCCCACCTCACGTCAGCACCCTCTTTTCACCCCGTCCAAAATCCCTGGCTATTCTTTTCCCCTTCCACTTAACCCCCAACTCTCTCTAACCCCTCTAACGTCCCTCCCACTTCCCCTCATACCATCCTTAACTACCCTTCCCCTCTCTATCAGTACAACAATCCAACCCCTCTCTATCCCCACCCTCACCCCACCCCCTCCATCTACCATTCTTGAAGTATACCTCGAACACCCCTACTTCCCCCCCCCCCCACCCCACTCACTTCCCCCCCCCCCTCTCCCCCCCTCCCCAACCCTCCAACCCCTCTCTATCCCGTCCCCTTGCCCCCCCCCCCCCCGTTGAAGTTTAGAAATTCTTCCAACAAAAACAAGTATCGTTTCCTTCAAAGCCGAGAACAGGCCTCTGGCTCAGGATAAAGACTTCCTTTGTTTGTTCGTTTTGGCACCGGATAAAGACTTCCTTTGTTTATTCGTTTTCCGGCAATTCCTCTTTATCGATACTCCCCGTAAACTGCCGCAAAGTAAAGGTTGAAGAGAGAGAGAGAGAGAGAAAAGGGGGGGGGGGGGTGTAGGGAGCAGATGCTTATCTCTGCTTAGGGACAAATTTCTTTCAACAACAGGTAAGATGGTATTGGTTCTGTTTTTATAATTGAATGTGCACTTCTGTGTTTATATATATATATATATATATATATATATATATATATATATATATATATATACATATAAGTATATATATACGTATATATATATGTATATATATATATAATATATTTGTTATATATATATTATATATATATATATAAAAAAAAAAAATCAAACAAAAAATAAATTAAAAAAAACAACACACACACACACACACACTCTCACACACACACACACACCACACACACACACACACACACACACACACAACAACACAAAAATAAAATAAAATATTATATATTATATATATATTAATATATATATATATTATATATGTAATATTATATATATTTTATATATATATATAATATATATAATATATATTATATATATATATTTTTTAATATTATATTATATATATATATACCATATATTTATATATATATATAATATATATATATATATATAATATATATATAACACATGTATGAATATGTATAACACACAACACAATATATATGTGTATATATTTTATTTATGTTTTTATATTATATATATATATATATATATTATAATTTTTATATATATATAATATATTATATTATATAATTTTAAATATATATATTATATCACCACACACACACACCCACACACCCATATATTATATATTATATATATATATTTTATATATATAATATATATATTATATATATATAATATATATAAAACACAAAACACACACACACTTATAATGAAAACATATACAAAACAACCACACCCCAAAGACGGGGCGTGCTCTTAGGTTTTCTGTAAATGCGTCAAAAACCCACCTTTTTATAAGAAACATCGGTATAACCCCCAAAAACCCAAAGGGTTTTTATTTGGGGTTTTAAACTTTTATAGGCACTAAACCCCTAAGCTATTTTGCCACTGCTACTGTAAACCCGGGACCGTTTTAAACTCTCGAAAAAGAAAAAATGTGCTAATCTCTTTGTACCGTGGTTCATATTTTTCATTTGGAATGTAATAAAAAATACCTGGGGTTCAATAGAAGCTGTACACAACAAGCAACAC
>NC_051401.1:9018459-9020959 GCF_015228065.2 Penaeus monodon
AGGAGCAGAAAAATAAATAAATAAATAAATAAATAAATAAAGAATTAGTTATTTCAACGCCTTAGGAAGAAAGAAAAATTAGATATCTCTCTTTATAAGAAATAATGAAAGAAAAATAACTTTCTCCGTTTCTCTAAGAAAGCAGGAGTGAGAGAAAAGTTACTCGTCAACATTCTTAAGAAAATGCAGAAAGAAAAGTCGCGTTAAATAGAACGAAATAACAGGAGAAAGAGAGAAAAAAAGAAAAAAAAATATATACATATATATACACACATCTGCTTTTACAGAAAAAAAAGTGTTACTCTCCCGCTCAAAAAGAAAAAGAGAGAGAGAGAGAGCAGAAGAAAAAAGAAATAAGGAAAAAAAGAAAGAAAAAAATGCTTAAACAAGAAAAATAAAAGTTACTCACCTGCTTCCATAAAAAAAAGTTATATCTTCGGAATCTTAGAAAAACAAAAAAAAAAAAAACACTTCAGTCTTCACGAGAAAGAAAATAAATGAAAAAATAAAATAAAAGTTCCCACCTTCAGTATTTTTTTATCCATATTATCATAATCTTATTAAAATCCTGATTTAAAAGACTTTTATAATTATTAGCATTATTTTTATCATTATTATCATTATTATCATTATTATTCTCTATTATTATCAATATCATTATCATTATCATTATTTTCTATTATATCAGCATTATTATTATCATTATGGCTATTATTATTTTTATACCTAATATCATTTTCATTATCATTATTCCCATCATCATCATCATCATTACCATCCCTATTATTTCCATTATCAAGGCATTCATCGTTATTACGATTTTTTTTGCATATTATTATCTTTTTATTATCTTTCTATTATTTTTAGTATCTTTTTTGCATATTATTATCTTTACTATCTTATCTTTATCTTTAACATCCCTATTATTTCCATTATCAAACATTCATCGTTATTATGATTTTTTTTCTTTTTTTTTGCATATCATTATCTTAGCTTTATCACCTTTATTATATTTATTATCTTATCTATATCACCTTATCTATCTTATCTATATCACCTTATCTATCTTATCACCTTATCTTATCACCTATCTTTATCATCTTATATTTATCACCTTATCTGTCGGTCAAGAAGTGATCAGTGATAAGGCAGGACTTTTCCAGAACTTTTTTAACGCTGACTTTAGCCTTTAAGAAAAAAAAAAGGATTAAAAAAAAGCATTGGAAATATATACTCAAATGTCAGTCGTTTTCGTGTTGCTGATGAAGCCATTTAAAAAAAGAAAAAAAAAGAAGAAAAAGAAAGATAGAAAGAAAGGAAGAAAGGAAGGACAGAAAGGAAGAAAGAAAGGACGAAAGGAAAGGAAAGAAAAAGAAAGGAAGAAAGGAAGGAAGGAAGAAAGAAAAAAAAGAAAGAAAAAAAGAAAAGAAAAAGAAATAAAGACAAAAAGAAAAAAAGAAAGAAAAAGAAAAAGAAAGGAATTTATATTGAAACAATTTTCTCAGACACAACAACACAGACACGAAGATAGCCAATGGAAATATGAAAGGCAATTTTGTAAAGCGAGGTGAAGGCACCGGAATTGGAACAGCCATTCCTTGAGTTAACGGCCGCCGTAAAACACAGACGAACCGTAACGCAAGATCGGAATGTTAGAGGCACTAATGGAGGGAAATTTTGATACCCTGAGCGTTTTCTTTACCTTGCCATACGTGTTTTCTTCCGAGATGCACGCATATATACGCTTACGTACATTTATACAGGCACATACGCTTACGTACACTTATACAGGCACATACACTTACACAAACACACACACACTAACGCACACTTATACAGACACACACATACACACACACACACACACACTTAAACACACACACTTTCACACACATACACTCACTCACACACACACACACACACTGATAAAACAAAATTATAAAAAAAAAACACACACGACCATCACCAATACTAACGCATCATTTAACTCCACTCACCAACCATCTCCATTCAACACAATACACACACACTCACCTACTCCCACTGTAACATTTTATTCAAAGTTACTTCTCTCCCTTTATCAATTTTCGATTCATTCATTTACTAACTCAAGAACATCTTCCATTTTATTAAAACCTATTAATCATTCCTTCTGGATTACAGATGTCTACTGACCTTTATTCTAAGATTTTTTTGTTTATCATACTCCGTCGATCCTTCATTGTATGCAACATGTACTTTCACCATATAAACATACTCGACATGATCCTACAATATCTCACCAACACAAATTGCAATAAGGGCCTTGTATGTGTGTTTGGGTTTTTTGGGATAATATATGCGCTCATATGCATATATTATGCATTATATGTACATATACACAATACATAAATACACACAGATATACATATATACTAAATAACACACACAACACATACACACACACCAACATAAATATATAAACTAATAAACAAACACACACACACACACACACACACAC
>NC_051401.1:9030959-9033459 GCF_015228065.2 Penaeus monodon
GTGTGTGTGTGTGTGTGTGTGTGTGTATGTGTATGTGTGTGAATGCGTGTATGTGTATGTCTGCGTGTAATAATCAACATTTCCAATGACAATATCCAAATTCCATCAAAATCACCCACAATAATGACAGATAACGACACAAAATACAAGACCTGTAACCTGCCCGGCGCCTCAGCAAAAGCCCGACCGAGATGCAGATGACTGCAGGACATTTCAAGCGTCGCCATTTTCGAGTTCCGTTCCCTACATGCCTTGCAGGCCATAGCGTTAATGACTGAGCGAAGGAAACTGTAGTGCTCTTAATGAGACCACTGGGAGCAGGGGAAGGGGGGGGGAGGGGTAGGTGGGTGGGAGGGGAAGGGGGACTTGCTCTTCATATCGTTATGTCTTTATTCTTATTGTTGTTGTTTTGTTGACGGTGTTATTAGTGTTATTGTTTTTGTTCTGTTGGATGTATAATTACGGTTGTTTTGTTCATCATTATCATTATCATCACTATTCTTATTGTTATCATTATCATCATTATTATTGGTATTATTATCATTATTATTATTATTATCATCATTATTATTATTAGTATTATTATTATTATCATTGTTGATATTATTATCATTGTTAATATTATTATCATTACTAATATTGTCACTATTATCCTCATCCAACCCTTATTACTATCTGTATAATTTCTATCATAGTCACAATATTTCAAAGATCATGATATTATTCAGTATAGTATCTAAAAAATCTTCAGTATATCTACCAATCATCCTCACTGATATTACCGACAGTATTATCTCATATTTGCAACAACTCTCTTTACCATTAGCATTACCATTATTATCAACGTCATTACAGTTGTTAATAATACAAACCAACACCCAATAGTAATCTAGCTCAGTACAGCAATACATGTAACACCCTTGTTAGTATCTTTATCATCATATCATCATTACGTTTATTATGATTATTGTTAGTACAATTACCGTTATGTTGTTGTTATGTGCTGTATAACAAAACAAATTCCTAATCACACTCGTTAGGCTCGTGTAGTTCCATTTCGAGAAGCATTTATTTGGGATCACTGTACATACGAGGGAGATTGCGGGCTTATTGCTTACAAACGTTTACAGATTTCGTTAATGACTCTTTGAGCCTCTGATCTGATTTTTCTTCTTCTTCTTCTTCGTTTTTTATAATGTAGGCCTATTTTAATGTGAAGCCTGTTTTTTTTTTTTTTTTGACTTCGAGTTCTTAAATTGTAAAAAAATATTTCCATTTAGTTTAATGGCTTTTTAAGGCCTCTGATTTAATTTTCTTTCTTCGTCTATCTAGGTCTATCTAAATATCCCTTTTTTTTAAACTTTAATTTCTTTCTTTTTGTCCTTATTCCTTATCTCCATAATTTATCTCATTTACTTTAATTTCCTCCTTTTGTCTGCATTTCTTCTTTCGATTATTTTCCTCATTCTCTTTAATATCTTTATTCCCTTCTCTATGTGTTTTTTTTTCTCATTCACTTTAACTCCCATTGATTTTTTTCTCTCTCTTTCATGTCTTTCTTCATTTCATCCTTTTTTTCCCTCTCTTCATCCCTTCTATTTTTTCCCCATTCTCTTTTATTTCTCCCTTCTCTCCATCCCATCCCTTTACGATTCATCTTATTCCCTTAATTTCTAATTTCCTGTCTTCTTCATCATCATCCTTTCCGTGTATGATTTATCTCATTCTCCTTAATTCTTCCTTCTTGTCTCCGTCTCTGAATTTTCTCTCTCCCCTTTAATTTCTTCTTTTAACACCTCAAAATCCTTAACAATACGTTCACTCTCCTTCTAATTCCCTTTTAACGATTACGTCAATTCCCTTTTAATGATTACGTCAATTCCCTTCGTCTTGATACAGTGTTGAGAATAACATCGTCGGCTTTCTAATTATTCGTAGACAAACATATGCCTCTTGTTTTCCGAAAATCCCTCACAACAGCCTTTTGTTTTGATACAATGAACGGCGCTCAGACATACAAATTGTTGCATGTTGCAATAGTAACTAGAGCTTTTACAAATAGATAATTTTTCAATAACCGTGAAAACGAGGATGGTAAACAAAAGAACAAAGAGATCGGCGCCGATAACAATAATGGATGTGATAAAAAAAAACATGTTATTGACAATTATTGAATTAATAATCGTAATAATAATGATGAATTACGTTCGTTATGAAAACAAGGAACATTTATCATAACAAAATACACCATCTTCTTATTTGATGATGTTACTGTAATAACATTATCTGTACTAACAATAACCATAATAAACCTAATGATGATATGATGATAAAGATACTAACAAGGGTGTTATTGTTATCATCATCATCTTCATTATTATTAGTAGTATCATTATTATCGCCGTTGTTGTTATTCTTATTCCAATTCTTATTTTCATTATTACTATTACTGTTGTCACGATTATTGTCATCATCATCGTCATCATCATCATCATCATCA
>NC_051401.1:9045959-9048459 GCF_015228065.2 Penaeus monodon
TAAAGATGCCGTTGAATATTTAAGCACGTACATGTATGCGGTCATGTGTGCACGGTTATGTTTGTATAGTCATGTGTAAGAGTACAAAATGTGTATGTTCTCGTGCTGGCACATGAGGGTTTACATGTGTATATATACGTATATATGTATATATGTACGTATGTGTTTATATATTCTTGTGTATGTATATATGTTATTGGTGTATGTGTATTGTATGTATGTATATGTGTCTAATTTTATAGTTATAGTATATATGTGTTTGTGTGTATTATATATGTATGTTATGCTATGTGTCTATATGTTTATGTTATATGTTATATATGTGTACTGTATTATATATGCATAATATAATATGTGAGCTATGTATGTGTCATATGCATATTGATATATAATATGATATATATATATTATTATATATATATATTATATATATAGTGTGGTAAGCAGCTATACGATGTACATGTACAGGTGTAATACTTACTGATGGGGAACGTTAGTTGTACTCCATAACGATATTGATCATGAACATGGAGTAAACACTAGTTGGCTCTATACTATGCGATGTAATAGCAAGTACTGTACCAAGATCAGATACAAATGTGTGATGTTACTAGTAGGTGCGTAACACATGTATGCTGCATGGATATACTACATATATATAATAATCAAATATAAATATATATAATTAATATATAGTACCAGATATAATATATATTATATAGCTCGTTCTCATTAAAATCTACATTAGAAGGCCAACTGTAGTAGGGCTTATCGTGACCTCCAAGCGAAATATTCTCCCTCCACAAGATACACTAAGCCAGTAGGTGGGTAACTCGGCTGTATACTTCTCAATCTAAAAACCATGATGCAAAAACATAGCAACGGCACTCATTCCGGAGGGAACGAAATCACTGGTTTACTGGCGGTGATCAGGAATCGTCGGAGCAGAGGTGCAAAAATCTCGGTTAAAGACAGGGCGCCCAGTTGCAAACATAAGAACATAATGAAGGACCATGAGACTGCATCCGACTTCTGAATATTGAGGAACTCTTTCATTAATGATGTTGTAGGACATCTTGAAGTTAGAGACTTGCAAGAACAAAGATACAAAATGGGACACTTAGCTCACTTGGAGGTAAACCTCAGTAGACAGGCAATTAGGGTTGTCTTAGTTCACAAACGCTTAGAAAAGAATATCATGGAATTCTGCAGTGTAAGTGGCTTCAATAACAATAAAACTAAACAACAGGTACAACTTAAAGATTGTCCAAGCCTATACTCCAACCTGCAGCCACAGTGATAAAGAAATAGAGAGCTTCTGTGAAGATGTTCAGCGAGAGATAAAAGCCCATTTCACAATATTTATGGGAGATTTTAATGCCAAAATAGGTAAAAAGACAGAAGAAGCCGTTGTGATGAGTCACGGAATAAGCACTAGGAATGAGAGTGGACAAATGCCAATCGATTTTGCGGAGGCTCGATTGTTTAGTATCTTGAATACATTCTTCGAAAAAAGACGAGCGCGGAAATGGACATGGCAGTCGCCATCGGACCTCAAAAATGATATTGATTTCATAATTTCAAATAGGCGCGATAAAGTAAAAAATGTGGAAGTTATTAATAAAGTAAATGTTGGCGGCGACCACAGAATGGTCAGAGGCCAAATTGAATTACACCTCGGAAGGAAAAGGAACAAACTCATACAAAAACCGCAGCCATATTTAGCTAACTTGGAGAGCAGATCGACAGAATTTAGCCTTAACATCCAAAACAGATATTTACTGCTCAGCGACGAAGATCTAAACAATGACCAAATCAACAAACATTTCAGTGATATGATAAAGGAAGCTGCACTTGAAGTAGGCAGTAAGAACGACATGCAAAGCTCCAGCAAACTCTCAGGAGAAACTAAAGAGCTTATGCAAAAAAACGTAGGGTCATGAAAGTATCGTCAAACAGGGACAAAATAGAATTAGCTGAACTAACAAAGACTATAAAATAAAAGAAGAGAGAAGATGTAGGGAAATTCAATACTCAAATTATAAATGAAACAGCGATCTCAGGTGCCAGCATGAAAACAGCTAAAAGGAGACTCGGAATAGGGAGAAATCAAATGTATGCAATAAATAAATCAGACGGAAAAGTGACATGTAACAAGAATGAAATAATAATAGTGGAAGGGATTTTACAGGGATATATACAACTCAAATGAACAGCCACGGTATAGAAGCATACTTATTAACTAGAGACGCCTCTAACATCACATCAGAGGAAATAAAAAGATCGCTTAAATGCATGGAGAGAGGGAAAACGCCAGGTGAACACGGAATTAGTATAGACCTTGCAATAGATGCAGGAAAAATTGGAACAGTGTCACTATGGACCCATAAGCCTCCTTCCAGTTATTTACAAATTGTTCGCAAAAGTCATCACAACTCGTATCTCTGACAATCTGGATTCTAACCAGCCTAGAGAACAGGCAGGCTTCCGCAGTGAAATC
>NC_051401.1:9058459-9075959 GCF_015228065.2 Penaeus monodon
TTTTCCAGTAGCGTGGAACTTGAAGCACTTGGAGAAAAAAAATCGAAGTAATGGTTGCATTGTTGTTTTGTTTGAATATTAGTATGAATTTGGTGATAATATTGAACATTTTATTAATATTATATCTATTGTATTATTTATTATTGCTATCATTATTATTATTATTATTATCATTATTATTATTATCATTATTATTATTATTAATATTATTACTATTGTTTTAATTATTAATCACTTCTCCGTAATTCTAATACGAGTATAAGAATCATAAGAATCACGATAATGATATATCACTACGTATGTTACGGTTTTCTGTACGCAATATGCTCAGGCCGGCTTTCCCATCCGTCACCAAGAAAGAACGCATGTTATGAGACGAAAGTATAAGATAGTCATTATATTGCATGGCAGCTTAGAATAGATAATTCATTGAGTATGAAAGGCGTCAGCAGGCTTCTGAAATATGTCTCCGAAAGCTTTTATGTAGAGATAGATAATATTGATAAGTAAATCAAACGATAAATGGATACGTAGAGTAGTAAGTGAATAGATAAAGAAGAGAAATGAATGATAAATGAATAATTAAACAACGAATTGATGACCAAACGAAGCAGTAAAAGAAATATAAGAACAATCAAAATGCAGATTAACAAGTGATATAAAAACGGTCTCTAATATACATTGTTTGTGAATATACTCATACTTTAGTATATTAGAAGACAATGACAATTAAAACAACAGTATTGTTAGTCTTAAAAAAAGGTGTCTGCGTTAATTGTGCCAGATTTCCCCCTTTATTTCCTCCGTTTCCTGCTTTGTCAAGAGGAAAGTATGTGCCTAAAGGTAAAACAACCGCGTATTTATAAATTTATTAGAGTATTTATGAATTTATTTTACGTATTTCTTTGTTTATCCATATATGTTTTTATTGATTTAATTTTCCTTCTTTATTTATATCAGTCTTACCGGCAGAACCTACGCAAAAATTCCCAAGTGCTTGTTAGCCATTCTTGAATTCCCTCTCTGCCTCACAGTGTGACACAAAGCAATGGTTTCTTGAGAGGAAATCCTGTTTTGGATTTGAAACATCTCAGGCACAAGATGAGAAAGGCCTCCGTAAATCGTGTCAATAGTTTTCTCTTACGCTTTGTAAACAACTCGAATAGCTGGATGGAAATGTACAAAGAACTATAGGGTCTCGCTTGTAAAATCTTTAAGCACGATCTTTATTTCTATTTTTAAAATTGCATTATTAATATCTTACTTTGTATGAGGGCTTCGCGAGATCCAAATGAGATAAATATCCGACTTGGATAGACTTTGGATGAATTTGTCATTGTGCAACTGCGTCAATTCCTCTTGTTTAAGTGGAGGAAATGTTGAATCATGAAGTTTCAGGGAACAACATAAACGGGCATGCGAACTGTGAAATTGACAATGTTGTTCTGAGCAGAAGTCACAGGGCTTCTCAGGTCATTAGGCAGCGAAAGCCTTGTTGGCGAATGGAGGATAGGAGAATGCTATGAGGTATGGAGAGGGGAATAAGCGACGTGGAATAGGAAGAAATGGAGGGTGTGGAGATGAGAAATGGCGAAAGGCGACGTGGAATAGGAAGAATTAGGAAGTGTGGAGATGAGAATAGACGACATGGAATAGGAGAAATAAGAGCAACTGGAGATGAGAAATGGCGAGGGGGGACAGGAGGAATTATAGAGTATGAAAACGAGAATAGACTACGTGGAATAGGAGATATACAGGCAACTGGAGATGTGATATGGCGAGGTGGAACAGGAGGGGAATGAAATTGCAATAAGGAACACATAATAGGAGAAATAGGAGGTATGGAGATGATGAGAAGAAAGGAAATGGAATAGGAAGAACTAGTAGAGGTGGAGATGAGAATAGGCGACACAGAATAAGAAAATTAGGTCTGAAATTAGAATAAGCGACATGGAATAGGAACGGATTGGAAGTATGAAGATGAGAATCGAAGACGTGGAATATGAGAATGATAAAAGAAGAAACTCATGAAATGAAGAAACATATGTTAGAGCTTGTTCTTCTTAGACTGTAAGTAGAGATGAAAAAAGCCCCCGCCATTTTGCCGATGGCGACTCATGAGTTCCTGGCAGTACATTTTCTTTTTAAATGTGTCTCTCACTTATCAGCTTTTCCTCGTTCCCTCTCCTCCCTCTCCCCAGTATCCCTCTTCTTTCAAAGGCTGACAGTTCTTTAATCTTTTCGTCTATCTGTCAGCGGGCCTTTGATGGATATGCAGGCTGTTGTCACTTCTATTCTTAAAAATAATTGCTGTGACTATGTCTTCTGTTTTCGTTTGTTGTTATAGGTGTGGTTGCCACTGTTTTTTGTTGCTATTAATATTACTATTGTTCTATTTAGTATCGTTGTTATTTCTATTACTATTGGCCAAGGCAGTTGCCGCTCAACCCTGTGACGCTCGTTTTCCTCTCCCACACACCGACCTGAAACCCAGCATCAGGAGTTGTCTTCGCGATAACAGGAAGGAACAATGGAAACATACCTCTAGAAACAAACTGCGAGATATTAGAGGTGACCTTGGCAGTTGGGTGACCAGCATCCATCCCAACCGAAAAGCAGAAGTTGTATTAACGAAACTAAGAATCGGGCATACAAGACTGACTCGTGGGCCGATGATGGCTAAAAGTGAAGCGCTTTGTGAGGGATGCCAAGAGCCATTAACGGTCGCACATGTAGTGGAAAGATGTGCAACATTCACAAACCAAAAATATATGTACTTCCCCCCATATACACTGAAAAATGTATTGAAGGATTGTGACATAGAGGGTCTTATTAGTTTCCTTAGGGAGACTAATATTTTCAATAATATTTAATTATGCTTAATGTTTATGCAATAATTTTATACACTTAGAGCATAGTATTTATGCTTTGATTCTTAATATATTTATTGTTATTTGTAAGATATTTATTAATAGATTTCTAAAGTTTTATATGTTTTAATATATCTGTCTAACAAGGCATTCGCCGCTAATGATCTTTTGAAATAATCGATGTATTTACTATTGTTATCATTATTTTTATCATCATCATTATCATCATTGTTATTGTTACTATTATCATTATTAGTATTATTTATTACCATTGCAATATTTCATTATAGGTTTGTTTTTATGTTAATTACCTTTTTGTTTACTTTCATTTTTTTCTACTCATTTTTTAATACTTTACTTTTTAATTATTTTTATACAGATCTCATTATAAACTGATGAACTCATTAATAACTCTAATTGTGTGCATCTTCAGTGACCTTTGGCATAACCTGAAGCACAGCCCGGATACGCAGTCACGAATCCAATTAATCTACCTACCGTATGGTAGTTAATTGTGAAGTGCAATCCGTCCTTTGCAAAATCCCGAGACCTCTGACCTTTGTGTTTGAGTATTAAAGTTCTTTTTTCAATATTGTCAAACCGTTAGGCATCCCTAACGAGGACTGTCATTAGCGGAAATCTTTTGTGAATAAGCTCCCAGGGTTCAAACGTGGGGTTTCTTCATTAATGATGCACTTATAAGTACGATCTGTAATTTCTGATTTTGATATTGAATAATTATTCATTTGAAGAAGTGGAAATCTTTGAAAGTTGATATTTCTTTATATATATATCTTATCTTTTTTTTTTTTTTTGTGTAGGGAAACACATATGGCTAACAATCAGTCCATTTACAAACCATTTTTAAATATTTGCGATTCTTTTTATTTTACCCTCACGAAAGCGAACAGGAAGATGAAAGAATAAAAACATGGAAGAGGAAAGAAGAAAGTGAGGAGAAAAATTGAAACAAAATGATATCTAATTGTTCTTTATCTAAGACTTCTGTATCTATCACCATGAATTACCGCTGTAGGATGAATAGCAACAACTTTACGCAATCTTTTTGGTGACCCTTTTAGCTTTAAGTATCGTGTGAGATGCAACGTTATTCCCATTTTCTATTTTTTGATAAAACACGTTCGATTAGATTAGCTGTATAACACTCATATACATTTAATAGGATATATTTTGCCAGCATGGAATGGCACTGTATATTAAAAAAAAATATTTATGTGTTTATGCATGTTTACTTGTATGTCTGTGCGTGTGCATATGTGTATGCATGTATACATACAGATACGATACAGACACAAATATTTGTATATATGTATTGTAATATGTGGGTAGTTGCACATCACTGCCTAGAAAGGAATATATAGCTTCAAAGGATGTAGTGGGTGTCACACATCGGTGCCTCTAAAACGTATGTTAGTATTCAGATATCCCACGCATTCTGTATATAAAAAAAGCTGGCACTCCAGTGGAAAAAAGACGCACCTGGCAGTAAAAAAGACTAAACCATGTAGCCAGCGATGCGTTAGATTTTTTTACTTTGAAGAAAGTAGGATAGTACAGCATTCAACGCTGAATTTCGATGTAGGAACTGTATGATGTAACTTTCATCTTTATTGTATATTCAATATGTAATGTTTACAAAAGCCGAGTATACACGCACGTTTATATCTATGAGTCTATACAGAATACAGTAATAATAACGGTCATTGATCTAACAACAAACCAAGGCAGAAAATACCCGAAGGAGAAAATGAAAAAAATAATGTTTTTACTTGAAGAGCTCCAAAGAATGGTCAGTGATGCAGTAAATATCCCTAGGAGGCGGTAATTCCACCACTTACGTCATCAAAGCGAACAAAAGCTGTTGTAATGAGGGAGACATGAAGCACTCATTACAATAAGGGTGAAATGTCATTACGTGTTATTTGGAGGGTGCTTCATTTATCATTAGTGTGGAACTGAAGCACTTGGAAGAATCTTTTCGTTGTTTTGCTTCTTATTGTATTTTTGACAGCATTTTTTGCTGCAATTTTCATTGTCATTTCTACTGTGCTTATGATAATTATTATGGTTGTGATTATGGTAATGCTAATTATAATGCTGAATATGAATATAAAATAGGAATATTAGTATGAATTTGTGATGATAATAAACATCATTAGTATTGTTATTGCTATAGTGTCATCATCATAATTATTACTGTTTTAATTATTACTCGCTTTCCCGTAATTCTGATACGAGTATTACCGTCATACGAATCACGATGATATATCACCACCTACGTTACATTTTTCTTTATGCTCAGGCCGGCTTTTCCATCCTTTAACAACGGTGTAAAGAATGCATGTTATGAAACGAAACTAAAAGACAGTCTTTACATTGCATGGCAGCTTAGAATAGACAATTTATTGGGTATGAAAGGCGTCAACGGGCTTCTGAAATATGTCTTCGAAAACCTTTACGTAGAGATGTATGATAATTGGATAGAATAAGTGAATGGATAAAGATAAGAAATGAATGATTAAGGTGATCGCAGTGAATAAGTAAAAAGGATAAATAGATAAATAAAATAACGAATTAATGACCAAATTAAGCAGTAAAACAGATATTTATAAGAACAAACAAAATACAACTCAAGAAGTGATCTAAATAACATACACGCTCTCTCTCTAATATACATTATTGAATATATTGATAATTTAGTAAATTAAAAGACAATTAATAATGACATTTAGAACAATATCGTTAGTATCATCAAAAGTAAAAGAAAAAAAGTTGAGAAATGTAAAAAAAAAAAATATATATATGTATATATATAAAGCGATGATGATGGTAACCTATTAATAACAAGATAAAAAGGTATTGGAAATATTTCTTGTGATGGATGATAAAAAATATTACGCTTTGCAGTATATTCCTACGGCATAAGATAGGGTAACTTAATGCTTAGAAACCTTTAATTATTTATTTATTTATCTATCTAAATCTAAGTATCTATTATCCATCTATGTATTCATCCATATATCTAACTATCCATTCACTTATCTATTTTTCCATCCATCCATCCTACGCAAAAATTCCCAAGCGCTTGTTAAGCTCCCAGGGTTCAAACGTGGGGTTTCTTCATTAATGATGCACTTATAAGTACGATCTGTAATTTCTGCTGATGATATTGAATAATTATTTATTTGTAAAAGTGGAAATCTTTGAAAGTTGACATTTCTTTATATATATATCTTATCTTTTCTTTTTTGTGTAAGGAAACACATATAATCAGTTCATCTACAAACCATTTTTTAAATATCATTTGCAATTCTTTTTTATTTTACCCTCACGAAAGCGACTAGGAAGATGAAAGAATAAAAACATGGAAGAGGAAAGAAGAAAGTGAGGAGAAAAATTGTAACAAAATAATATCTAATTGTTCTTTATCTAAGACCTGCATCTATCACCATGAATTACCGCTGTAGGATGAATAGCAACAGCTTTACGCAGTTTTCTTGGTGACCTTTTAACTTTAAGTATCGTGTGAGATGCAACGTTATTCCCATTTTCTATTTTCTGATGAAACCCGTTCGATTAGACTAGATGTTGAACACTCATATACATTTACTAGGATATATTTTGCCAGCATGGAATGGCACTATATATTAAAAAAAAAAATTATGTGTTTATGCATGTTTACTTGTATGTGTGTGCGTGTGTGTGTATATGTGTATGCATGTATACATACAGATACGATACAGACACAAATATTTGTATATATGTATTGTAATATGTGGGTAGTTGCACATCACTGCCTAGAAAGGAATATATAGCTTCAAAGGATGTAGTGTGTGACACACATCGGTGCCTCTATAACGTATGTTAGTATTCAGATATCCCACGCATTCTGTATATAAAAAAAGCTGGCACTCCAGTGGAAAAAAGACGCACCTGGCAGTAAAAAAGACTAAACCATGTAGCCAGCGATGCGTTAGATTTTTTTACTTTGAAGAAAGTAGGATAGTACAGCATTCAACGCTGAATTTCGATGTAGGAACTGTATGATGTAACTTTCATCTTTATTGTATATTCAATATGTAATGTTTACAAAAGCCGAGTATACACGCACGTTTATATCTATGAGTCTATACAGATTACAGTAATAATAACGGTCATTGATCTAACAACAAACCAAGGCAGAAAATACCCGAAGGAGAAAATGAAAAAATAATGTTTTTACTTGAAGAGCTCCAAAGAATGGTCAGTGATGCCCTAGGAGGCGGTAATTCCACCACTTGTGTCATCAAAGCGAACAAAAGCTGTTGTAATGAGGGAGACATGAAGCACTCATTACAATAAGGGTGAAATGTCATTACGTGTTATTTGAAGGGTGCTTCATTTCTCATTAGTGTGGAATTGAAGCACTTGGAAGAATCTCTTCGTTGTTTTGCTTCTTATTGTATTTTTGACAGTATTTTTTGCTGCAATTTTCATTGTCATTTCTACTGTGCTTATGATAATTATTATGGTTGTGATTATGGTAATACTAATTATAATGCTGAATATAAATATAAAATAGGAATATTAGTATGAATTTATGATGATAATGAACATCATTAGTATCATTATTGCTATTGTGTCATCATCATCGTAATTATTATTTTTAAATTATTACTTGCTTTCCCGTAATTCTGATACGAGTATTACCGTCATACGAATCACGATGATATATCACCACCTACGTTACGTTTTTCTTTATGCTCAGGCCGGCCTTCCCATCCTTCAACATGTAAAGAATGCATGTTATGAAACGAAACTAAAAGACAGTCTTTACATTGCATGGCAGCTTAGAATAGACAATTTATTGGGTATGAAAGGCGTCAACGGGCTTCTGAAATATGTCTTCGAAAACCTTTACGTAGAGATGTATGATAATTGGATAGAATAAGTGAATGGATAAAGATAAGAAATGAATGATTAAGGTGATCGTAGTGAATAAGTAAAAAGGATAAATAGATAAATAAAATAACGAATTAATGACCAAATTAAGCAGTAAAACAGATATTTATAAGAACAAACAAAATACAACTCAAGAAGTGATCTAAATAACATACACGCTCTCTCTCTAATATACATTATTGAATATATTGATAATTTAGTAAATTAAAAGACAATTAATAATGACATTTAGAACAATATCGTTAGTATCATCAAAAGTAAAAGAAAAAAAGTTGAGAAATGTAAAAAAAAAATATATATATATATGTATATATATAAAGCGATGATGATGGTAACCTATTAATAACAAGATAAAAAGGTATTGGAAATATTTCTTGTGATGGATGATAAAAAATATTACGCTTTGCAGTATATTCCTACGGCATAAGATAGGGTAACTTAATGCTTAGAAACCTTTAATTATTTATTTATTTATCTATCTAAATCTAAGTATCTATTATCCATCTATGTATTCATCCATATATCTAACTATCCATTCACTTATCTATTTTTCCATCCATCCATCCTACGCAAAAATTCCCAAGCGCTTGTTAAGCTCCCAGGGTTCAAACGTGGGGTTTCTTCATTAATGATGCACTTATAAGTACGATCTGTAATTTCTGCTGATGATATTGAATAATTATTTATTTGTAAAAGTGGAAATCTTTGAAAGTTGACATTTCTTTATATATATATCTTATCTTTTCTTTTTTGTGTAAGGAAACACATATAATCAGTTCATCTACAAACCATTTTTTAAATATCATTTGCAATTTTTTTTTATTTTACCCTCACGAAAGCGACTAGGAAGATGAAAGAATAAAAACATGGAAGAGGAAAGAAGAAAGTGAGGAGAAAAATTGTAACAAAATAATATCTAATTGTTCTTTATCTAAGACCTGCATCTATCACCATGAATTACCGCTGTAGGATGAATAGCAACAGCTTTACGCAGTTTTCTTGGTGACCTTTTAACTTTAAGTATCGTGTGAGATGCAACGTTATTCCCATTTTCTATTTTCTGATGAAACCCGTTCGATTAGACTAGATGTTGAACACTCATATACATTTACTAGGATATATTTTGCCAGCATGGAATGGCACTATATATTAAAAAAAAAATTATGTGTTTATGCATGTTTACTTGTATGTGTGTGCGTGTGTGTGTATATGTGTATGCATGTATACATACAGATACGATACAGACACAAATATATGTATATATGTATTGTAATATGTGGGTAGTTGCACATCACTGCCTAGAAAGGAATGTATAGCTTCAAAGGGTGAAGTGGGTGTCACACCTCGGTGCCTCTATAACGTATGTTAGTATTCAGATATCCCACGCATTCTGTATATAAAAAAAGCTGGCACTTCAGTGGAAAAAAGACGCACCTGGCAGTAAAAAAGACTAAACCAAGTAGCCAGATTTTTTTACTTTGAAGAAAGTAGGATAGTACAGCATTCAACGCTGAATTTCGATGTAGGAACTGTATGATGTAACTTTTATCTTTATTGTATATTCAATATGTAATGTTTACAAAAGCCGAGTATACACGCACGTTTATATCTATGAGTCTATACAGGACACAGTAATAATAACAACGGTCATTGATCTAACAACAAACCAAAGCAGAATATACCCTAAGGAGAAAATGTAAAAAATGTTTTTACTTGAAGAGCTCCAAAGAATGGTCAGTGATGCAGTAAATAGCCCTAGGAGGCGGTAATTCCACCACTTGTGTCATCAAAGCGAACAAAAGCTGTTGTAATGAGGGAGACATGAAGCACTCATTACAATAAGGGTGAAATGTCATTACGTGTTATTTGAAGGGTGCTTCATTTCTCATTAGTGTGGAATTGAAGCACTTGGAAGAATCTCTTCGTTGTTTTGCTTCTTATTGTATTTTTGACAGTATTTTTTGCTGCAATTTTCATTGTCATTTCTACTGTGCTTATGATAATTATTATGGTTGTGATTATGGTAATGCTAATTATAATGCTGAATATAAATATAAAATAGGAATATTAGTATGAATTTATGATGATAATGAACATCATTAGTATCATTATTGCTATTGTGTCATCATCATCGTAATTATTATTTTTAAATTATTACTTGCTTTCCCTTAATTCTGATACGAGTATTACCGTCATACGAATCACGATGATATATCACCACCTACGTTACGTTTTTCTTTATGCTCAGGCCGGCCTTCCCATCCTTCAACATGTAAAGAATGCATGTTATGAAACGAAACTAAAAGACAGTCTTTACATTGCATGGCAGCTTAGAATAGACAATTTATTGGGTATGAAAGGCGTCAACGGGCTTCTGAAATATGTCTTCGAAAACCTTTACGTAGAGATGGATGATAATTGGATAGATAGAATAAGTGAATGGATAAAGATAAGAAATGAATGATTAAGGTGATCGTAGTGAATAAGTAAAAAGGATAAATAGATAAATAAAATAACGAATTAATGATCAAATTAAGCAGGAAAACAAATATTTATAAGAACAAACAAAATGCAACTTAAGAAGTGATATAAATAACATACACGCTCTCTCTCTAATATACATTATTGAATATATTAATAATTTAGTAAATTAAAAGACAATTAGAACAATATCGTTAGTATTACCAAAAGAGAGAGAGAAAAAAAGAAAAATGTAAAAAACATACATATATATGTATATATGTAAAACGATGATGATGGTAACCTATTAATAGCAAGATAAAAAAAGTATTGGAAATATTTCTTGTGATGGATGATAATAAAAAATATTGCGCTTTGCAGTATATTCCTACGGCATGAGATACGGTAACTTAATGCTTAGAAACCTTTAATTCTTTATTTATTTATCTATCTAAATCTAAGTATCTATTATCCATCTATGTATTCATCCATATATCTAACTATCCACTTATTCTATTTATTCATCCATACATCCTCCGCAAAAATTCCCAAGCGCTTGTTAGCCGTTTTTAACTTCACTTCCTCCCTCACAGTGCTACACAAAGCAAGGATTTCTTGAGAGGAAATCCTATTTTGGAGTTGAAACGTCTCAGCCACAAGATCAGAAAGGGTTTCGTACATCATGGGACTGGTTTTCTATTTTTTTTTTCTTCTTTACTTTTCATAATTTTCTTTCATATATTTTTATTTTATTTAATTTTATTTATTTATTTATTATTTTTTTTAACAACTCTCATTATAAACTGATAAGTTCATTAATCATTTTCATTGTGTGCATCTTCAGTGACCTTGACCTATATGGCAGTTAATTGTGAAGTGCAATCCGTCCTTTGCAAAATCCCGAGACCTCTGACCTTTGTGTTTGTGTCGTTAAAGTTCCATTTGCAATATTGTCAAACCGTTAGGCATCCCTAACGAGGACTGTCATTAGCGGAAATCTTTTGTGAATAAGCTCCCAGGGTTCAAACGTGAGGTTTCTTCATTAATGATGCACTTATAAGTACGATCTGTCGAGTAATATCCGGAGATTTTGTTATTGAATAATTCATTTTGAAAGGGAAAAATATTTGAAAGTTGATATTTTCTTTATAGATTTTTTTTGTGTGTGTAGGGAAGCCCATATGACTAATAATCAATTCAACTACAAACCACTTTTTTTTTGTAAAATTCACTAGCATATTTAATATCATTTGCAATTCTTTTTTTTTATTTTACCCCCAAGAAAACGAATAGGAAGAAAGATAGGAAGATGAAAGATGAAAGAAAGTGAAGAGAAAACCTGAAACAAAATATCGAATTGTTCTTCTTTATCTAAGACTTGAATAGGAACATACGCAGCTTTCATGGTAACCTCTTTAGCTTTAAGTATCGTGTGAGATGCAACATTATTTCTAGTTTCTGAAGAAATTCGTTCGATTAGACTAGCTGTATAATACACTCATACTTATAGACATTCAATAAGAATGTTTTGTCAGCATGGAATGGCACAGTATATTATAAAAAGGAAATATGTGTATATGCATGTTTACTTGTATATATATTTGTGTGTGCGTGAGTGCGTGCGCGCGTGTATGTGTATGCATGTATACATACAGATACGATACAGACACACGTGTGTATATATATATATTATATATATATATATATATATATATATATATATATATATGGAAAAAAAGACGCATCTGGCAGTAAAAAACACTAAAACATGTAGCCAACGAAGCGTTATAATTTTTACTTTGAAGAAAGTAGGATAATTCAGCAGTCAACGCTGAATTTCGATGTAGGAAATGTATGATGTAACTTTTTTTATTGTATATTCAATATGTAAGGTTTACAAAAGTACACACGGTCGCTTATATCTACAAGTCTATAAAGAACACAGTAATAATAACGGTCATCGATCTAACAACAAACCAAGGCAGAAAGTACCCGAAGGAGAAAATGAAAAAATAATGTTTTTACTTGAAGAGCTCCAAAGAATAGTCAGTGATGCAGTAAATAGCCCAGGGAGGCGGTAATTCCACCACTTACGTCATCAAAGCGAACAAAAGCTGTTGTAATGAGGGAGACATGAAGCACTCGTTACAATAAAAGCGAAATGTCGTTCCGTGTTATTTGGAGGGTGCTTCTTTTCCCAGTAGCGTGGAATTGAAGCACTTGGAGGAATCTTGTGGATGTAATGGTTGCACTGATTTGTTTCTTATTGTTTTTTTGACGGCATTTTTTGTTACTATTTTTCTTGCCATACTTCTACTGTTAATGGTGCGTTTATGATACTTATTATGGTTGTGGTTACGTTAATGATGATCGTAACGGTGAATATAAATATAAAATACGAATAGTATGAATTTGGTGATGATAATGAACATTATTATTAGTATTTTTTTTGCTGTTGTATCATCATCATGATCATCATCATCTTTATCATTATCATAATTATTATTGTTTTAATTATTATTCACTTTCCCGTAATTCTGATACCAATATTACCTTCATAAGAATCACCTACGCTACGATTTTCTTTACGTTATATGCTCAGGCCGGTTTGTCAAAAGTAAAAAAGAAAAAAAAAAAGGAAATGCTTGTCAAAGAAAGGTAAAATTAAATAAATGTGCTTATCCAAAAAAGGAGGCACAGGACATAAAACAATTTTAATATTGATGGCGATGATGATGGTAGCCTATTAATATTAAGATAAAAAGGTCTTAGAAATATATATTGTGATAGATGATAATAAAAGATATTACGCTTTGCAGTATATTCCTTGGAGGTGCGAATCCGGCATAAGATGCGGTAACTTAAAACTTAGAAACCTTTACTTCCTTATCTATTTATCTATATTCAATTATCTATTATCCATTTATGCATTCATCCGTACATCTAACTATCCAGTCACTTACCTATTTATCCATCCATCCATCCATCTAAACAATATTACCCCGCCACCTTTGATTAATTTCCACATTATCATTTATCCTATCTTTATTTATTGAATGACCTACAGTCGAATAAAGCAATGTTTCTGACAGGAAATATATATTGAGTTCAGCTCGGTATAGAATGAAATTTCGAAATCAGCTGTATGCGTTATTATCAACTGTTTGTAAACAACCGATTTTAACTTGTGTTTATTATGTATTTTTGATCTGTATTATTCTTATCCTAAAATATTTATTCAGTTTTGTATTCTTTCAGAATTGTTCTATTCCACTGTTCATTACCGGCAAGAATTTGGGCATTCCAATGTTTTTTTTTTTTGCTCCCCAAGTTGCGAAAATATTTTTGGCCTTTTTGAATTCCTGTATAGTTGCAAAATGGGTTCTTGTACACAAGGCTAGTTTCTCCGCTTGTAACAATCTTAGCTGAGAATCTGTTTTCATTTTTTAATTGTCATTACATTTTATCTTTATTTGTATGAGTCTCTTCCAATCCAAATCTAGATCAGTATCCACAATGATATTTGGATGAATTTGCATTTTTTTGTGGCTCAACTGGTTTAATTCCGATATTTTAGTGGCGGTAATTTAATCTGAAGTTTCAGGGTCAATTACAACGGGCATGGCTGAATTTGTGAAAATTACCATCCTTTTTCTGTATGCATTATAATATCACGTTCTATGTACGCTTCGCAGCCGAAAGCATGTTCGACTGAATTGGAGATTTGAGGAATGCGTCAATTCCCTGTTTAAGGGAGGAAACTGACGATGAAGTAGGAACAAATAACGGGATGCGAAGTGAAATGCAATACGGAAGAATTCAGGTATTAGAATGAAAGCCTAGTGCGAATGGAATAGGAGAAGTATGAGCAACTGGAGATGAGAAATGGCGAGAGGGAATAGGAGAAGAATGCTAGGAGGTTCGAAGATGAGAATAGGAACGTGGAATAGGAAGAAATAGGAAGTATGAAAATGAGAATAGACGACGTGGAATAGGAAGAAATAGGAAGTATCAAGATGAGAATAGACTCCGTGGAATAGGAGATAAAGCGATAGGGGGGTGGAATAGAAGGAAAATGCTAGAAGGTATGAAGATTAGAATAGGGGACGTATAATAGAATAATGGAGATGAGAAAAAGGATATGGAATTGGAAGAATCAGAAGAAGGGATGAGAATAAGCGCCACGGAATAGGAAAATTAGGTATGAAATTAGAATAAGCGACATGGAATAGGGATAAATTGGAAGTATGAAGATGAGAATAAGACGTGGAAATACGAGAATTGTGATAAAACTAAAGAAACTATAGAAATGAAGACTAAAACTTATATATTAGAGCTTAGCATTCTTAGACTGCAAGTTGAGAGATGAAAAATTTTTTTGCCGATGGCGAGTCATGAGTTCCTGGCAGTACATTTCCTTTTTTTTTTATGTGTATCTCTCACTTCTCAGCTTTTCCACGTTCCCTTTCCTCCCTCTCCCCAGTATCCCTCTTCCCCTTTCAGTGGTTGACAGTTCTTTAATCTTTTCGTCTATCTGTTCAGCGGGCCTTTGATGGATATGCAGGCTGTTGTCTCTTCCATTCTTAAAAAAATAAATTGCTGTGACTATGTCTTCTGTTTTCATTTGTTGTTATAGGTGTGGTTGCTTTTGTTATCATTATTATTGTTGTTGTTTTAATTAGTATCATGGTTATTTCTATTACTGTTATTATTATCATTGTTTTTATTATCATTATCATCCTTGTTTTTGTTACTATTATCATCAATATTATCATTATTAGTATTATCTATTATCATTACTATTTTTATCACTTTATTATGCGTTTCAGTAGGGAAAGTTGCGTCACCTTCAAGACAAAATCTAATTATTTCATTAATCTACCTTAATATTCTTATGTCAAAGCTTCTGTATACTCTGAGTTGACAGCTTCTGCATAAATACCTGAGGCTAGATAAGAAACACAAACCTCAAATATAGGAGGCCTTATTCTACTCAAGAGACTTCTTAATTAACACGTGTATTCAAGAAATGTTAGTTTTTTTTTTTGTATATTATCTATAATAACGAGTTCTCCGAGGCAGGTATAGGACTATTTAGTAATAGAAAGATTTATATAAAGCGGGGTATCTATCACACGTATGATAAAAGTGGATACAGAAACTGATTATATCTTTGGTTTTTGGTATTATTACCGTTTTTTTTCATACTTTTTAAACTATGTTATGATATAATCATATTTATACTTCTTTACTCTTTTTTATTTCTTTTTATACAGATCTGATCATAAACTGATGTAGTCATTAATAATTTTAATTGTGTGCATCTTCAGTGACCTTTGGCATAACCTGAAGCACAGCCCGGATACGCAGTCACCAATCCAATTAATCTGCCTACCGTATGACAGTTAATTGTAAAGTGCTATCCGTCCTCTACAAAATCCCGAGGCTTCTGACCTTTGTGTATAAGTCGTTAAAATTCTATTTTCAATATTGTCAAACCGTTAGGTATCCCTAACGAGGACTGTCATTAGCGGAAATCTTTTGTGAATAAGCTCCCAGGGTTCAAACGTGGGGTTTCTTCATTAATGATGCACTTATAACTAAGATCTGTCGAGCAATTTCCGAAGATTTTGGTATTTAATAGTTATTAATTTTAAAAAGCTGAAATCTTTGGAGCCTAGTATTTATTTATTCTTTTGAGTGTAGGGAAGCACATATAGTGACTAGTCGATTCAGCTACAGAGCATTTTTTCGGTGTTTGTAAAATCCATTGGCTTATTGAATATCTTTTGCAATTCTTTCCTGCCCAGCCTTTTTATTCGTGTTTATTTCACCCCCACGAAAAAGAATAAAACAGCTAGGAAGATGAAAGAATAAAAAACATGAAAGATGAAAGCAGAAAGAGAGGAGAAAACATGAAACACAATATCTAATTGATCTTCTATATGGAATGCATAATGTGACTTTTTTCTTTAACATGTATTTAATATGTAAGGTTTACAAAAACCTTAATGAGTACTCACGCACGGTTATATCTATAAGTCTATACAGAGAATGCTATTAATAATAACGGTTATCGACCTAACAAATCAAACAAGAAAATACCCTAAGGAGAAAATGAAAAAAAAAATATAGTTTGCACTTGAGCTCCAAAGAATGGTCAGTGATGCAGTAAATAGCCCTGGGAGGCGGTAATTCCTCCAGTTCTGTCATCAAAGCGAACAATAGCTGTTGTAATGAGGGAGACATGAAGCTCTCGTTACAATAAGGGTGAAATGTCGCTACGTGTTATTTGAGGTGCTTCGTTTCTCAGTAGCGTGGAACTGAAGCACTTTAGGTAATCTTTTCGAAGTAATGGTTGTACTGTTGTTTTGTTTCTTATTGTATTTTTAATGGTATTTTTGCTACTATTGTCATTGCCATACTTCTACTGTTAATGCTGTGTTTATGATAATTATTATAGCTGTGATCATAGTAATGCCGATTAAAATATTATGTGATATAATATGAATATAAATATAAAATATGAATACTAGTATGAATTTGGTGATAATAATGAACATTATTATTATTATTATTATTATTATTACTATTGTATTATAATAATAATAATGATTATTATTATTATTACTATTATTACTATTGTATTATTATTATTATTATTGTTATTATTATTATTATTATTATTATTATTATTATTATTATTGTTTTAAATTATAACTTACTTTCCCGTAATTCTGAAACGAGTATTCCCGTCATAAGAATCACGATAATGATATATCACCAACTACGTTACGATTTTCTCTACGCTATATGCTCAGGCCGACTTTCCCATCTGTCAACAACGCTGTAAAGAATGCATGTTATGAGACGGAACTATAAGACACAGTCTTTATATTGCATGACAGCTTAGAATAGACAATTTATTGGGTATGAAAGGCGTCAACGGGCTTCTGAAATATGTCTTCGAAAACTTTTACGTAAAGATGGACGATAAATGGATAGATAGAACAAAGAATGGATAAATATATGAAAAGTAGGATTAAAGCTATCTGTGAATAAGTAAAAGGGTTAGATGGATAAATAAAACAACGAATTAATGACCAAACTAAGCAGTAAAATAAATATTTATAGGAACAAAATGCAAATTAAGAAATGGAATGAATATGTTCTCTCTCTCTCTCTAATATACATTGTGAATATATTGA
>NC_051401.1:9078459-9088459 GCF_015228065.2 Penaeus monodon
AGAGAGAGAGAGAGAGAGAGAGAGATATTCAATCACGACTGCGAACAGGAAGAAATAAGAAAAAAAGAAACATATTTTAAAAATACTAAAAACTAACTCAGGGGAAAAAATCGATCAGTGTGAAATGCATTCGAGGATATATACAATCGCGTACAAAATTCTGTACCAAATTTCAAAATGGAGTGAGATTTGTTCGAAAATAGAGAAAAGTTAACATTTATTCAACGTTAAACTGTTTTAAACTTTGAGAAGAATTTAGATGAAACTCTAAATGAAAAAAAATAAAGTTATCACATACATAGTTGAAACCATTGACTTATAATAATGATGATGATAATGGCATCGATGAGGATGATAATTGTAATTAAAAATGATACAATAATAATGGTGATAATAATGATAATATTAATGATAATAGTAATGATGATGATCATAGTAATAATAACAATAATATTTATAGTAATAATGATGATAATAAAAAAAAATATAATGATAATAATAATAACGATAATGATAATGATGATGATGATGATTATGGTGATAATAATAGTAATAAGAATACTATTATTATCATGAGTAATAATAATAATAATAATAATGATAATAATAATAATAATATTAATAACAAAACAACAACAGTAATAATAATTATAACAGAATTATAATATTTATAATAATGAAACTAATGATAATCATAATAATGAAACAAAAAATAATTATAATTATATCATTGATAAAAACAGCGATATCAACGATGACAATGCTATTAGTTATTATCATTATAGGGTAGATTTTACTATTATCATGACCGTTAGTATTACTCATTACACAACAATGTATTTATGTTACCATAACTCTCGTTAGTATCAAACCAAAGCCCTCTTAACACAATCACACTCCCCAACACGGTCAGTATTCAGTAACATAATATTATCATCGTAACTTAATCAATTGTCTGCCACACCTGCTTTATACGACCTCACAAAGGCTATGTCTGATTGCTTCAATTAGACGCGTACATGAGAGAGAGGCTTCCATTCCGCAGTTTAGCCTAAGAGTTTCTCACTTTGTTTTCACGATGCACATGGGAATGTACGTGACGTATTGAAGGCAGTTATTTGGCGTATATGTAATGATATTAATAATGTGTGTGTGGGAGACAGTGATGTGTTTGTGTGTGTGGGGGAGAGAAAGATGTGTACGTGTGTGTGTGTCTGAGAGAGAGATATTTGTATGCGTGTATGTGGGAGAGAGAGATATGTGTGTGTGTGTGTGTGATTGTGTGTGTGTGTGTGTGTGTGTGTGTGTGTGTGTGTGTGTGTGTTGTGTGTGTGTGTGTGTGTGTGTGTGTGTGTGTGTGTGTGGTGTGTGTGTGTGTGTGTGTGTGTGTGTGTATGTGTGCGCATGCGTATGTCTGTATAAACTTACCACCTACACAACGAGACACAAAAAATGAAATAAAACGAACACACTAACTAATATTCACAAATACACATACAGAAAAATACACGCAAGGCTTTCTATCAAAAAATACAGCGCAATGGAAAATCTGAACATCGTTGACACAGATATATATAGTATATTATATAATATTATTATATATAATATATATAATACATAATATTATATCATCATATATATACATATACGTATATATATATAATATGTATATATATATAATATATATATATATATATATATATATATATATACATATATATATATATACACACACACCTACAAACGCCTTTGAAAGGAAACACCCTAACACAGAAATACACACCTGGCACACAGCTAGTTGACACAGTAAACATAGATCTTTTACATTTATTTTCATTTCTTTCATTCTTTCTACTCTTTCCTTTATGTCACATGTTGCCAAATAATAGCACCAATTGAATGCAACCCAGGGGCGGTATCAACATGTCAACATTTGTGCAACAAGAAAAAGTGCAAAGCACGGGTGGTATATTGACTCTTGTCGGTAGGGAATCTTGCAATTGCATTCAACAGAAAGTCTTAATCGAAGAGAAACGTTTAATAATGTATAGGATTGATAGTAACGATAATAATGACGGTATATGTAAAAGTTGTTGTGTAAATAATAGCCATTTTACCGTTTTTATGACTTCTTGTGACTTGAAGGAAATGTAGATAGTTTTGCTGGAAGAGAAACGTTTAGTGATGTATGGAAATGATAGTAACAATGATAAATAGTAGTAGGTAAAAAAAAACAATGCTAATGATGGTCACTGTACCATTTTGGTGAATATGGTTATTATTTTGACTCAAAGGAAATTAGATAGGTTGGAGAAGTATTTTAATGATGATAAGAATGATAGTAACAAGAGATATAACGGTAGTAGGAGTAGCCATGCCAATAATAATAATATATATTTTTTATTATCATTATTTCTTTACTATTGTTATTGTTTTCGTGACTCAAAAGGAATACAAATAGTCTTGGCTAAAAGGGAAAATTAGTGATTAAATATACTAAAAGGTATTATTTTGGTAAAAAAAAAAAAAACACACAAAATCACACACCCACACCCAAAAAAAGCAAACACACAAGACACAACACACACACACACACACACCCGAAAAATTAAAAAACAAAAATTATTTATTTTAAAATTTTTCTTTTATTAATAATTTTTTGAGAAGATCATCAATCTAACGTATTTGGATCAGGGACCTGGCTCACCATCTTCGCACAACTCGATCTTTACGCTTTTCTTCCACTTATACCATCGACAGCCGCAAATATCTTTTATGTGCGTCATCGTCCTTTGCCTCTTCTCTGTTTCACAATCCTGTCAAGAATTTTCTAATATTCATTTTACATACCAATAAACTTTATTCCTTTTTCAAGATGTCCAATTTTTTACAATTTTTTTTCTCAGCTTCACATTAGTTTTCTCTGTCCACTTAATACGGATAGTCTGAAACACCACATTTACAAAACTATTGATCTTTTCTTGTCTAATACTTCAACACCCAACACTCAGAACCATATGATGCAAAGTGGAAAAATGAGTTCAATAACCTCAAGCTTTGTCCGTAAGGTAATGCTTCGTCTTTCCAGTGTTATTAGAGCAATTGTGGCGTTTTTGGGAATGTAATTTTATCTCCGTGAATCATCATATGTATTATCAAACAGCTCCAAAAAAACTCTTTCACATTTCCAACAACATCCATATTAACCATGTTCATCATTCTTCCGTTATCTTTGAATCTTCATGATTAGTTTTCCAAAAATTTAAATAACACCTTTTTCGTTGCTTTAAATTATCTAGTAGAGTTGTGTAGTAGGATACGGGTAGGCAATAAAATATAACATGGCGTACTCAGATTTGATCATTTGTATCCTCCAACATCCACTTTTCCTTCAAAATTTTTTGAGCACCTCTCATAATTTATTCAAATATATATTAAGAGGTTCGGAGACATAATAACCCTGTCGTATTTATATATTGATTAACCATTATGTTAACCCATAAGGGTTTAAAGGTGTGTTGGTCATACAAGGGCTTTTATTAATTGGATGATGGTTTTGGAAAATTCGAAATTATTCAAGGTATCGTGATCACAATACAACAAAATTTCACAAATCGATGAAACAAGGTATAGTCTTTTTGATATTTTGTTTTCCTATGGATCAATTTTAAATTAATCTGGTTTGGTACTTTTCCAGGGAAAACTGCTTGTTCGTCTGCAATTTTTGTAACTTCAATCATTTTCAGCAATAATTTTCAACAAAATTTTGGCTTGACTTGTTAAGGGTGAAGTGCGTATATTTTATGCATTGGAGTGCGTCATTTTTTTAAGTATGGGAGTAAGAGATATATTTAACCCTATCATTTGCCATTTTTTCATGCCAGTTTTGTACAGAGTTGAGAAATATTCAACATTCACACAGCATCTTAAATTAGTCGCTTATTCCATCACATCCCCATTCAAATACTGTTTTATTTTTTATAATTTGATCATGTGGTTATTTTATCCATTTATTATTATATAATTGTGTTGTTAGAGAGTTAATTTTGATAAGTTGGTACAATATTGAAACCATCTATCTTTATTCCCTTTCTCACATAAACAACTCTTTGTTGATAGTGTCCATTTATTTAAATTTTGTGTGTTTCGTATCCTTGGTAGATTTTAGTTGTCTTAGATCAAGCTTTAATCATAGGCAAGGTTCATTTACATATTTTTCCTTATCTTCGCAATCTTGATTTTTGTATTTTGTTTTTGTAATATTTTTCAACTGGAGATTTACATTTTTAATTAGGCGTGTTTTGTTGTGTTTTTTGTGGTGTTTGTTGTGATTCGGTGTTGATTTGTGGTGTGTTGTGTGGTTGTTGGTGTTGTTTGTTGTGCAGTGCTGCGGCAGTGGCGTTTCTCTCAAGATAATTTCGGTAAGCTTTAATTTTCAGTATACTGCAAGGAACTTTCAAATTTGTACCTATCTGTATTGGTTCATTTTATCGACTTTTAGAAGTGGTGTTGGACGCTCCAATTTTGATCATTTTAAAGTCGAATTTTTAAAGGGTTTGTGGTATCACTGTTGCAGTCCCCTATCTGTTTAATAGGAAAGTAAAGTAAATAAAAAACAAGAAAAGAACATGATAACAATAATACAACATATATAAAAAAATATATAATATATAATATATATATACAATAAGAAGAAAAGAGAGAGAAGAAGAAAAAACAACAAGGCAAAGAGGGAGCACAGAGAGGTACCCATTTTCGAATAATAATAATAAATTCGTCATTGCTACTCACAAATACACACATTATAGATCATCAGTCCCCAAAAACACTAATAAAGAAATTCTAATAAAATAATATACAAAGGACACAAACATTTTATGGTACAAAAAGTTTTGATATCAACAAACTCCAAAGAAGAGAAAAAAGCAGAAACACAGATTGATCAGTAATAAAACAGAGTGGGTAGACAATAAAAGCTTATCGACTCGACTGAAGGTGGGCCCTCGATATTATCCCATATATATATAATAAATACCTGCCACGCACACACAAAACCCCCCAACCAACACCACACACACACACACACAAACCCCACACACACACCACCACCAAAACACACACCCACACAAAACACACCCCGAACACACACACACACACACAACAACACCACCCCACAAACACCCACATTATATATTATATTATTATATAATATTATATATTTATAATATAAAATATATATATATATAATATTTTGTGTGTAATTTCGTAAAGGGATAATATACGACAGTCGATCAGAGAAAGAAACATTGTTAAAAATTATGCCTTGTCTATACGTGCACCACTCTTTGTTAAATTCTAAATGTTTACATTTTCCCCAAAATTTTTGTGTTCTCCTACCCCTGTGCGCTCGTTAAAAAAATCCCCGGGAAAAGCTCTCTGGGGCTTCCGAGATATAGGACGCGAAAAGGGTTAAATTTTCATTCGACACGTGTAATCCGTGTCTGTTCCCCCCTCCGCCTCGCATGAAAATTTTCATGAGTTTATTTTTGCTTGTCTCGCCCTTCTCGTTTTACTAATTTTACTAATATGTGTGTGTGTTTTTTTGTGTGTTTTTTTTGTTTGTGTGTGTGGTGGTGTTGTGGTGTGTTGGGGTGTGTGTGTGTGTGTGTGTGTGTGTGTGTGCGTGTATGTGTGTGTGTGTGCGTGTGTGTGTGTGCGTGTATGTGTGTGTGTGTGTCTGTATGTGTGTGTGTGTGTGTGCGTTTCGTGCGGTCGAATGTATATATAGAAGTTAACCTATAACTTTAATTTCCATTAATATCTACAAACAGAGAACTCTGTACAAAACCCTTTCGTATCTTAATCCAGTCGAGCCTCCATTATATGGCATTTTATTGAAAAGTAATTTCTTTTTTCCGAAATGCGGCCAAAGCGGGTTTGTCTGAACCCGCATTCCAAGGGTACTTCTTATCAGCGACTAATTGCTTCATCTTGTCTACTAAGCTAGCCAATAATATCAGATTATGTTTTAGAGTCACATAAACACACACACACGCACTCGCACACCCATGCATACACACACATACACACACACACACACACACACACACACACACACACACACACACACACACACACACACACACACACACACACACACATATATATATATATATATATATATATGTATATATGAATATTTTTACAAATATATATTATGTAATGTAATACAATATGATATAATATATATATATATATATATATATATATATATATATATATATATAACACACACACACACACACACACACACACACACACACACACACACACACACACACACACACACACACACACACACACATATCTTCTTCTTTTAACGGTAGGTTCATGTCTGAGCCGCCGTGGTCACAGCATGATACTTATTGTAGTTTTCATGTTGTGATGCTCTTGGAGTGAGTACGTGGTAGGGTCCCCAGTTCCTTTCCACGGAGAGTGCCGGTGTTACCTTTTTTTTTTTTTTTAGGCAATCATTCTATTTTATCCGGGCTTGGGACCAGCACTGACTTGGGCTGGCTTGGCCACCCAGTGGCTAGGTAGGCAATCGAGGTGAAGTTCCTTGCCCAAGGGAACAACGCGCCGGCCGGTGACTCGAACCCTCGAACTCAGATTGCCGTCGTGACAGTGTTGAGTTCGACGCTCTAACTATTCGGCCACCGCGGCCTTGACGATCATGGGCTTCCATGATTTTCTTGGCAATCTAGAGCAGTGGTTTGCCATTGCTTTCCGCCCGGTGTTTTTATCGAGTCACCATCTCTATTTACCCGGCACTGACTTGGGCTGGCTTATCCACCAAGCGGCTAGGCAGGCAATCGAGGTGAAGTTCCTTGCCCAAGGGAACAACGCGCCGGCCGGTGACTCGAACCCTCGAACTCAGATTGCCGTCGTGACAGTCTTGAGTCCGACGCTCTAACCATTCGGCCACCGCGGCCCTATACACACACACACACACACACACACACACATATATATATATATATATATATATATATATATATATATATGTGTGTGTGTGTGTGTGTGTGTGTGTGTGTGTGTGTGTGTGTGTGTGTGTGTGTGTGTGTGTCAACATATTCGTGCCATTACCAATTTGAACTACTTGGTGCCATGTTGACATCATGTAGTGAACTGTTTTTTTTTATTTTTATTTTTTTTATTTATTTTATTTTATTTTATATTTTTATTTATTTTTATTTTTTTATTTATTCATTTTTATTCTTTTTATACTGTGGTGGCTGACCAATGATCCTTCCCTAAACGAGTAGTTTCAGTAATCATTGTTGGTGGTTCTCAATCCACCATCACATTTACGATAGACTCACCCACTACCGTATTTATGTTTAATTTACCCAAATTATGCTAATCCGAGTGTGTGTGTGTGTGTGTGTGTGTGTGTGTGTGTGTGTGTGTGTGTGTGTGTGTGTGTGTTGTGTGTGTGTGTGTGTGTGTGTGTGTGTGTGTGTGTGTGTGTGTGTGTGTGTGTGTGTGTGCGTGCGTGCGTGTGCGCACGAATGCATACTCACTCGCATGTGGGCGATTTATGTGTGCACTTGCCCACGGCCAATAACACGGAAGCCGGAGCATGTTCACAATAGACCGCCTGCTAGCGCTTCGAAGCAGTGTTGGAAGCCGCGTGAGGCTGGCCGTGGGTTGCTCGCTGCTTACATTGACTTCAAGAAGGTGTTTGACTCCGCGTCGCGAATTATGATTATTGGATTAATATCAAGCCTGTATATTAGTACTGAAAGTGCAGTAAAGTTTGGTGGGGACCCTGTCGAGTTTCTGTCCTGTTAATTCAAGAATGAAGTAAGGCTGTGTTCTCGAACCAACACTTTACTTTTATGGGCTGGATAATGGGTAGGGCAACTATCACTGTGGAACAATAGGGAATATCAAGGTCATCGATTTAGACTTTGCTGACGATGTTGCTATTCTTTCTGAGTCCCTGGAATCTCTGGTGGCAGCTCTTGATGCATTCAACAATGAGGCGAGGCCCTTGCGCACAGAGGTCTCCTGAACCAAGATTTTGGTGGCCTGTTGGGAGAACCTGTTCAGTCGGTACATGCTTGTGGCGAGGACATCAAAGTCACTGAGAGCTTTACATACCTTTGTAGTGCAGTACATGACTCCGGGACCACCAACTCGCGCTAAATGGCCACCTAGCTCGTGGATAACCCTGCCCATCAGGTTATTTCGACCTAGGAAGTCATGGCTTGGACAGATCGACTTGGTGGCTCATCATGAGGAATCCTCCTGGCTGGAAGCAAAGGTTTTGATGCGGCTATGCGCCCCCGTCTGCGTCAGCTCCATGGATGATAAGTAGCTATCATCCTGACTTTCTTTTTTTGCACACACACACACACTCACTTAGACACAGTCACACACACACACACACACACACACACACACACACTTAAATATAATATCACACTCACTCAGACATAGTCACACACACACACACACACACACACACACACACACACACACACACACACACACACACACACACACACACACACACACACACACACACACACACACACATGTACATATACAGTGAAAAGACTGCTCACAAACAGACAAATTATTTAACAAACAAAAGGCATCTAATATCAACAAAGAAAAACACACAGATATAAGAAAAATAAAAATAGTGATGAGAAAAAATTACAAGCTTTTATAATGGCCGGCATCCAATATCCACATAAAAGAAATATCTAATATCTAAAAAGAGAAAAGAAAAAAAATTAGTGATGAGAGAAAAAAATCGACAAGCTTTTATAATAGTTGGCATTCTGATGCAAAAATAAATTCCCTTGAAATTTGTGAAGAACAGCCAGCCAACCGCGAGATCTGATTAGGCAGTAAATTCAGATCTGCGAGGAAGCGATATCAATTTCATGCTCATTTTTTAACTCAGTGCCTTGATCAGCAACGACTATCGTTTGTCAGGGTATTTTTAATGCAGGATAGATGAAGGGGACTCATGGGGTTGGAAAGGAGAAGGATCTATATCTCTTATAAGCTTTTTTTTTTTTTTCTTTTTTTATGGGTGTGATATATGTATATGCGATGTATGTGTGTACAAAAGAGATACGTGGACACAAGTATACTTTTGGTGTATGTCTTTTTTTCATAATTGTATTTATTCTATATTAACATTTCGGTCTTCCTTACTTATATATTACTGTATACAAGCATGAGCACGCAGAAAAGCTTCACACACGCGCGCGCAAACACACACACACACACACACACACACACACACACACACACACACACACACACACACACACACACACAACACACACACACACACACAAACACACAAACACACAAACACAAACACAAACACAAACACACTCACGAACGTATATATGCGTGATACATACACGTAAACAGAAAACAGAGAAATGCACGGATGTATGCACGCAGGCAAAATATATAGTAGTGTATTCATCAACGGTATGACCAGCAAGCGCATCCCTCCTCCATGGACGTCGGGCGCGGCGCTCTCTGCCACCCGACAACAATGCATTTCGCATCTGCGTTTGGATGGCCTCACAAAGCTACGTCTAATTGCCTCAATTAGAGACACGCACACGGATGAAGCCGCCTTCGTGAGGGGAGTCGGAAGCCCACAGGTTGATGCAAGGATTCGTCATTCCCCGGAGCCAGGGAAACTGAGGCATTGTTCGGCCGGAGTCACTTCACAGCAAATGTGATTGTGGATAGAAGGATAATGTACGTGTGAAGTTGTTCTGGATATGCACATGGAATTTTGAAAGGTGGATTTTATAAGAGGATTTTTTTTTATTACGTAGCTTATCATATATATATATATATATATAGATATAGATATAGATATAGATATAGATATAGATATAGATAAAGAAATAGATATAGATATAGATATAGATATAGATATAGATATAGATAT
>NC_051401.1:9095959-9098459 GCF_015228065.2 Penaeus monodon
TGTGTGTGTGTGTGTCTGTGCCTGTGTGCTTATTTACGTATGTGTATGTGTACGTTTTCGATTATTTATATATGTGTGTGTGACAAAATGTGTATTAGTGTACCTGTGAGTGTGTGTGCCCTTGGTGCGCTTGCTTGCTTGAGAGCACGTGTGTTTAGAACACCTAATGTTTACAGTGGCTGCTCTCATAGTCTCAAGGGCAGGACCAAAAAGCTGGCCTGAAGACACCCCATAATCTATGCAAATGTTGAACGTCATGCTTCACTGTCTGCCTTCTCATGTATTCTGAGATTATTTTTGAAGTATCAATCTACTTTTTATGCTTCTTTAAACTGTAAGTCTTAGATTTGCTAAGCAGCTTATCTGAAACACACACACACACACACATACACACCCACACACACACCCACACACACACACACACGCACACACCCCACCACACCACACACACACACGCCCCAACGCACCCCCGCCACACGCACACGCACACACACACACACATACACGCACACACACACACGCTTATATATATATATATATATATATATATATATATATATATATATATATATATATATATATATGTATATATATATAGCACCCCCCCACATATATACATACAGACATATACATACAAACACAAACACACATGAATTTTTAGGGTGCAGATAATGCAAAACAAATGTCAAGAGTTTACCAACAAAAATTCCACAACTAAAGAAAAACGAATGTTTCAGGATTGCATGACTAAAAGACTGAACTACCTGGCAAGCACACGACGTTCAGTTTTCGAATTTCTGGATTATTGCTGAAATTCTCTCTAGAGAAAGGGACTAAATGATAAGAGATTGCATAAATCTATATAAAGGTAAATAAACGGATACAACACAACACTTACCTCAGTGGAAATGATGTGGTTTGTTATCTTTAAAAATCCTTATGATATCACCGTCCATATGCTTAAATACCATTTATGACATTTCGTGTATGTGGTGTCGGCGCACTTCATATATGCATACAATTCTTACGATATGCTTCATGTCTCGTGCTTCACTTGAACATTTCACAAGGGCGTAGGCGAGAATAACCATTAATGTTAGTTAATGTTGGCTGCTCTGGACTTATAATTTGCCTCCTATATTCCTTAAGATGCCTATAATTTGATAAAGATATATTGTAAAATCGTCTGTTTAAACTAGTCTATCCTGCATTACATCTTAATTATTCATTTTAAGGTAGCGATGTTACAGTTGTAAGGTCTATGAGCGCTCCAACTGCCATGTACCGCAATAATTTATATTTCTAAGAATATCCAGAGAGAGAAAGAGGAAAAGGGAGAGAGAAGGAAGGAGGAGAGAGAGGGGAGAGAGAGGAGAGAGAGGGGAGAGAGAGAGAAAAGAGGAAAGAGAGAGAGAGAGGAGATAGATAGATAGATAGATAGATAGATAGATAGATAGAGAGAGAGAGAGAGAGAGAGAGAGAGAGAAAGAGAGATGTACCGACTTTTTTTTCATACATCTTGAGAAGAACACCGTTACCGATAAGATGTTATTGAATAGCAAAAGCGATACCGATAGTAATACAAGAATATCGATCGATATGTATCGCCAATACATGTATCGTGAACTGCCTATCTCTGCTTTCATAACCTACTTCATATTATTATAACATTATAATAGTATTTTTCTTCATAAAAAATGATGATTACTGTAGATTTTCCTCTTAATTTATATTTAAAACTACCGTGGATTGACTTCATATTTTGTTCCAATAATATGGAATATTTCGCACTCGTAGAGAACGTCAGTCATACAAATGTGATTCTTACAGTTGTGTATGAGATAAATGACGAATGTATTATGTATACGTATAAGGGACAATCCAGTGCAACAATAATAGGACAATTGCATTAATAAGTCACAGCAGCAAAATTTTGTTGAAAATTATTGCTGAAAGAATGAAGTTGAAGTTAAGAGAGGAAATTGCAGACGAACAAGCAGGTTTTCGCCCTGGAAAGGGTACCAGAAACCAGATTCTAAATTTTAAAATTGATCATAGAGGGAAAAACAGAGAACATCAAAAGACCCTATACCTGTGTTTCATCGATTATGTGAAAGCTTTTTATACTGTGATCACGATATCCTCTGGGAAAAACATGTTTCGATATGAAGTTTCCAAAAACCATCATCCAACTAATAAAAGCCTTGTATGACCAACAACAAACACTGTAAGAACCACTTATGGGTTAACAGAATGGTTCGAAGTCAAACAAGGAGTAACCCACAGGGTTGCATTCTGCTCCGCACCTCTTTTAATATATATTCTGAAACAATTATGAGAGGTGCTCTAGAGAATTTTTAAGGAACTGTGGATGTTGGAGGATTTCAAAATATCAAATCTGAGGGAAGGGCCCATGATATAGTTTTGATTGCCAGCGTATCACTGAACTAAAACAACTTTCTAGATAAAGTTAGAGAAGCAAGCGAAAAAGGGTGGCTTT
>NC_051401.1:9103459-9105959 GCF_015228065.2 Penaeus monodon
TTCATCTTGATATGTTCACTTAGATGTGGGATGCACTGCATTTCTACACAAGTTATAATAATAATAATAATAATAATGATAATATTAATAATAATAATAATAATAATAATAATAATAATAACAGTTATTATTATTGTTATCATCATCATCATAATCCTTATCATCAATATTATCGTCATTATTATTACTATCATTATTATTGTTATTGTAATTTCTGTTATTACCATTATTATTATCATCATTGGTAGTAGCGATATCATTCTTCTTCTTCTTCTTATATTATTAAAATTATTATTATTATTACTATTATATTATTATTATTATTATTATTATTATTATTATTATCATCATTATTATTACTTTTATTATTATTATTATCATTATTATTATTATGACTCTTACTATCAAAGTTACTATTATCATCTCTATCTTGATCATTATCTTCATAATTATTGTCACCATCATCACTGTTGTTTTTATCTCACTCAGCACTTGCTATTCAAGCTACTTAGTCTAAAGCTTCAACAATTTAAAAATATTTCGCTCCAAGTGACCCTGTTTCTGTGCGCATTATTCTTTTTTACTTAGTTGTTCATTCCTCTTTATCCTATATTTCTTTTCTTAATCCTTTACTTCATTTTACTCTACATGTACGGGAGAGCTTAGAGTAGCACCTTGAGTGTTATCTTTGTAAACAATACGGAAACGGCTCTCAGATTGGGCGCCACAAGGGTCTAAAGTGAAATAAAATCTTAAATGTAAAACAATATTACTGTTATTATACGTCTGGTGTCCTTTATGTCTGTCGTTTTGGCACGTAGCCTTTTTATTTTGTTTTGGATAATAGTGATTTCTTGAACAAGCGAAGGACTGCATGGTTGGGTACAATCTGTAACAAAAAAATTGTTAACGACTGGATTTAAGGTCCCGACTTGAAAAAAAAATCCTATAGTCCTTTTCACATTATTAAAAAAAATAATCTTTTTATTTTATCTTATTTATTTATTTATTTATTTATTTTTATTTTTATTTTTTTTAGTGTACGAGCGGTATTACTAAAAGCCTAATTCCATTTCCTTGTTTTTTATTGTTTATCTATTTAGTAATTACTGCAATTCGAAATATATAACGCAACTGTATAATATTTACACACACACACACACACACACACACACACACACACACACACACACACAATATATATATATATAATTATTGGTGGTGTGTGTGTGTGGGTTTGTGTGTGTGGGGGTGGTGTGTGTGTGTGTGTGTGTGTGTGTGTGTGTGTGTGTGTGTGTGTATGTGTGTGTGTGTATTTAATGCGTTTAATATTGAATTTTTGCGTATTGTGAAAATTTTCATGCAATTTATTTTTTCTGAGTATGCCTTTCTTTCCCTCCGTTTATGATATCTGTAGCTAAACTGTTGATTTTTTAAATGATATTACATAATGCATTGTGTCTGAACTGCCAGTCATCATTAACAAGGACAGATACCAATGCTACATATATGTCTTAGTGGTCTGAGGAACAGCGTTACTGGCGGAGAATATCACCGTATAATATGCAGGCACATGTACCGGGAAGCACGGACACCATTCCTTTGAGGATTGGGGAGTGATGTGACTCTTGCTCTTTTGCATCTGACACTGTAGTGGACCCTGCCTTGGGTACAGAGCAAGAAGGAGAAGGAAGGAGAGGACGAGCTAATAAAGGAGGGAGACTAGTAAAGAGGGAAATGGGAGAAAGGAGAGAAATGATTGCCTTGGGTGCAGATCAGGAGGGAAAAGGGAGGAAGAATATGAGAGGATAAAAAGGAGACAGAATAGCAAAGAGAGAATGAGATAAGGGAGAAAAAAAAATTGTCTTGGGCACTGAGCAGGACGGAAAAGGAGGGAAGAAAATGAGGGAATAAAAAAGGGGAAAGAATGGTGAAGAAGGAAATGCGATAGGAGAGATAGATACAGAAGAGATATTATCTTTATGTGTGATAAGAAGAAAAGGATCAATTCGCCCCCTCCAGCCCACGTTATTGATATCATTAACAAAGGTATTCTCTGCTGTAATCAACGTTATTTGATTGTTTTTTCTTTCGTCCATTTCGTTTTTCCTACGTTTATATTAATGATTCTTACATTTTGATCTTTCCCATTAATGATTCCTGGAGTTTGATTAATCTTACGTCTTAATTTCTACATTAAAATAATTCTTGCATTTCCATGTTATATTCCTCAGCAATTTTTGCAAATGTCTTACGCTCTGTATGCACACCACGTGGACACCAAACACGACGCATTTAATATGCAAAACAGCCGTAGAATTCCCTTCGATACGCGTTTAATATTTCCATCAGCCGACGGGGACGCAATATCTCGTTGCTTTGGCGCGTACCTAACACGGGTACAGATGCTCTCAATCGAACCAGCGTTTATAAAGGTTTCGGGAGATGCTCAACGCCTTGTGATTCGCCAGATGCTTGCGTTTGGGAATCGGTACGGATG
>NC_051401.1:9108459-9113459 GCF_015228065.2 Penaeus monodon
CCCCTCTCTAACTTCCAACTGTCTCTCTCTCTTCCTTTCCTTTCTCCTTTCTTTCTCCTTCTCTTTCTCCTTCTCTTTCCACTGCAGATCCTCCTCAGCCGCCATAAAACAGCAAGTTGGTCGCTGCATCTCAAGATCTGCGGGTAAGCCATAGTTACAGAGTAGAGGCTTCCCGGATAGCTAACAGAGATCTTCTATTTACTGTCCACCTCTCGTTTGCCCCCTGCTTTTATTTTCCTTTTTTTTTTTGTCTTTTGAGTTCCTTTTCTGCTTTTTTTTTTCTTTTTTTTTGGTCTTTGGCGTTATTTTGTTTTTCGTTTTGATTTTTGTCTTTTTTTCGTTTGTGGTATTATTATTTTTTTTAATTGTTTCTTTTGTCATTTTTGTTGTGTTTTATTGTTTTTTTTGTGTGTGTGTTCGGTCCTGCTTCCTTTTCCCTGCTTTTTATTTCCTTTTCTTTTCCTCATTTGTCATTTTCCTTTGTATCTGCCTTTCTTTCCTCTCTGTGCTATTCTCTCTCGCATTTTATTCTTGTTTTGTTTTATTGTATCGACATTTTACCCCCGCATTTCCATTGTACCCTCTTTTTTATTACCTTCCCCCTCATTCTTCCCCCCTCTCTCCCTCTTCCTCATTCGTACTCCCGCCAAGTCTTCGCGTGTGGGATTTTGAGGATTCTCGTTATGGCTGTTCAGACTAAGGTAAATTCCTTCATCATTTTTTGATATGCCATAAGCAACACTTTGATGCCCTTCACTGACAAACAAAGAACGGTCGCTTATATTCTACTTATGGATGATTTCCCTCCTCCCCCTCTCTCTCCTATTTTTCCCCTCTCTATTCTCTTTTTCCCCTCAGTCTTCTCTCTCTCTTCTGTCCACTCTCTCTCTCTCTCTCTCCTCTGTCCCCTCTCACTCTCCTCTCTTTTCCACCTCTCTATCTCCTCTCTCTCCCCTCTTTCCCCTCTCTTTTCCCCTTCTCTGTCCCCCCTCTCTCCTCTCTTTCCCTTCTCTTTCCCCTCTCTCTCTCCCCTTTCTCTTTGTGGTGTTTTCTTATTGTGCAGATATGTTTTTAAAATCTTATTACTGTTATATTTATTTTTGGCATTCCGTTTCTGTTTGGCATTCCGTTTCTGTTATGGTCTGTTTGTCTGTCTGTTTCTCTCTCTGTCTATGTTGATAGTGATGTTGCTACTATCAGTTATAGCGATAATAATCATGATGATGAGAATAATAATAATGATAAGATAATGATAATGAGGATACTGCTATTAGTGATAACATTGATGATACTAATAATGATGATGGTGATGATGATGATAATAATATTAATAATAATGATGATGATAATAGTAATAATAATGTTAATATTAATAATAATGATAATAATGATAATATAATAATAACAACAATGATTAATAAACAAGCAAACGAGCTGATAAAAGAATATACAAATAAATAACGAAAAAAACACAGAAAAAAAACAGAAAAATACAGAAAGGGAGTGTATGTACCCAACCCGCTCCCTCGCCCTCATTCTCCGCCACCACACCGCCTCCATCTTGCCTCTGTTGCAAACTGCAAAACCGCAGAAGAGATGTTGAGAAAGCGAGGATTTACCTGTAATCCACGAGGCGTGCTGCTTCTCTGCTGCTGGGGAACGGGTGTGTCCTCTCTCTTTCGCTCTCTTTTTCTCTTCTCTCTTCTTTCTTTGCTTCCTTTTTTTTTTCGTTTCAAATCTGTTTCTCGTTGTGTGTGTGTGTGTGTGTGTGTGTGTGCGTGTGTGTGTGTGTGTGTATGTGTGTCTATGTGGCTATCTCTCCTCTCTCTCTCTCTCTATAATTACTATATACTATATATATATATTTATATTTATATATTATATATATATATATATATATATATAGTATATATATATATAATATATGCACACACGCACACACACACACACACACACAACACAACCACATACAACAACACACACACAACACACAAAACACACACACACACACACACACACACACACACATCACACACACACACACACACACAACACACACACACACAAATATAGATATAATATAGATATATATATATATATATATATATATATATATATATATATATATATATACATATTCATAATATAGTCGCAGTATCATGTGAAACTATGTTTTATAAATTCTTCCAGAGTCAACAGAAACATGTCCTATACATGCAAAACCTTCCTTTTCCACTAAGGAACATTTCTTCAGTTATAAACGCAATTCTTTTCTTCTAGCCAGCAGATGAAGGCTTGAAGTTGTTCTTTAAACTTCCTTTTGGGGGGATTTACACTGTTTCTATTTTTTTAAGATACCTAAAATAGTGATGTTTACTCTTGAAAGGTAACTGATTGTGTATCTATCTATCTATCTATCTATCTATCTATCTATCTATCTATCTATCTATAATCTATCTATCTATATATGTATAAATCTATTCATTTATTTACCCATTTATCATTAAGTGTTTTTTTTTAGCTTTTTACGTTGATGACTTACACATGATTAAACTGCCAAGTTAGATTAAAAGGCATTTGATTATTTAGTATTTATAACATTAGTAGATAAAACAAAGGGGCAAAGATAATAAATTAAAACGTATCTTGTCGTTCTGTAATCACCAAAGTGTATGTTTTTTTTTTTTGTTTTTGTTTTTTTTATATATTAATTATTATTATTGTCATTTCTTTTCATGGGGGAATAATTTCGTGTATGGAATGTATCTGGAAATCGTGATAAATATACATTTTTAAAAATAAGATGAATATTTAAGATCATGAGGCATTTCGATGGATGCTGAAATATCTGTGCTTTACATTTTAGTTTTCTTTATCTTTTCTACGCTTGTGTGTGTGTGTGTGTGTGTGTGTGTGTGTGTGTGTGTGTGTGTGTGTGTGTGTGTGGTGTGTGTGTGTGCTGGTGTGTGTGTGTGTGTGTGTGGTGTGCGTGTGGTGTGTGTGTGTGTGTGTGTGTGTGTGTGTGTGTGTGTGTGTGTGTGTGTGTGTGTGTGTGTGTGTGTGTGTGTGCGTGCGCGCTTGCGTGTGTGTGTGTCTACGTATGTGTGTGTATGTATTACAGAACACGACACAAAAAAGAGAGAATTATCTTTATCCGCATGTATCATATTTTGCATGGCGATGAAGAGCAGATTCTATTTATACCTCTCAATCCGGCTTCTCTCTCCCGCATCTCTCCGGACAACAGCCCTCTTGTGCAAATAATATGCTCTCGCCGTTAACGTTGATTCACCAAAGCTTCTTAGAACCCGATGCTAAGTAGAAAAGAAAAAAGAAAAAAAAAAAAAAAATTGAACTTCCTTGATAATTTCCAGGAGAGACTGTGATAATTAGAATGATAATGAAAAATAAATCTTTCCACTTAGTGTACTTCGTTCACAGGGTCATGCACGCGTTTGCATGGTTATGTAAATACGGAGAAGAACACGAGAAAATCGTTGAAAATTTGTGCTTTTCGGAGTAAATATAATTCCGGTGATGAGGTGCTCATGTTGGCGGCGGCTGTCGAAAGAAAGATGGAAGTAATAATAGTGATGATGGCATGGATGATATTGATGATAATGATGATGATAATGGTAACGAAAGTAATAATAATAGTGATAATGATAATGGTAATGATGATGATGATGATGATGATGATGATGATGATGATGATGATGATGATGATAACAACAGTGATAACGATATAATGATGATAGTGATAATGATAATGATGATAATAATAATGATAACAACAACAATAATAATAATTAGGAAAATAGTAATGTTGATAATGATAATGACAATGTTAATAGTAATAAAAGATTTAATAGTAGTAATAATAATGATAATAATAATAATAATAATAATAATAATGATAATAATAATAATAATAATAATAATAATAGTAATAATAATAATAACTGATAATAACAATGAAAAATAATAACAACAATAATAGCAGTAATAATAGCAACAATAATAGTAATAACAAAAATAACAAAATCGTTATTATAAAACAATAATCACAAAGGCCATAAGAAAAGAACAGAGCCCCATTTCCCCTCACAAAAATCCGGGTAGAGCAAAAGAACACAAAAGCATCAGTCGACGAACTTATAACACACCGCGTCCCGTGTTAAAGGTTCACCCCAACTGGCCGAAGGTTAAACTAACTCTTGAGATTCATGTCAGATGGCCTTTTGGGTTTATACAAAGGAGGGAGGAGATTGAGGGGTGGGGAACGGGTGGAAGGTGGGAAGGGGAGGATATAGAGTGAAGAAGAGGAAGGAGGGATGGGGAGAGGGTGGAGGGAAGGGGAGAGGATAGGGGAGAGGATAGAGGATAGGGGAGATGGAAGAGGGAAGGGGAAAGGGTGGAGGGAAGGGGAGAGGGTGGAGGGAAGGGGAGAGGAGGCAGAGAAGAGGAGAGGAGGGAGGGAAGGGGAGAGATAGAGTTTTTTTTTTAAGTTTTAAAGTTTGGTTTGGATTCCATTTGATATCTTGGTGTGACATACTGTCTGCTTGATTTTGCTCACGTGTGTCAGCTGCTGCTGATTCGGCTGAAGCGAGTCCTTACCCGCCGTGGTGTCCAGCCACAGCAGTAACCTCCAGGCGACAGTTGCAACTTCTCGCGCCTGGGCGGGGCGCGAACCGCCGACCCCTCGGATGAGAGGCCGACACCTTACCACTGTACTAGCCCGGAGGCTAGGGTAGGGGAGAGGGTGGAGGGATAGGAAGGGGATGGAGGATAAGGGGAGGGTTGATGAGGTGGAGAGAGGAGGAAGGAAAGGGGAGAGGAGGGAGAGGAGGAAGGAAGGAGAGGAGGGAAGGAGAGGGAGGAGGAGGGAGGGAGAGAGGGAGGAGGAGGGAGGGAGAGAAGGGAAGGGAGGAGGAAGGAGGGGGAAAGGGGGAGAAGGCAGGTTAAGTGAGGGACGGGGGAAGGCAAGCGCAGGGAAAGAG
>NC_051401.1:9115959-9123459 GCF_015228065.2 Penaeus monodon
ACATATGTATACAGAGAGAGAGAGAGAGAGAGAGAGAGAGAGAGAGAGAGAGAGAGAGAGAGAGAGAGAGAGAGAGAGAGAGAGAGAGAGAGGAAGGTACATAGAAAGAGATGTATGGATAGAGAAGGGGGGATAGAAGCAGATACATAAATTGATAGATAGAAAGAGAAAAAGAGATAGAGAGAAAAGATAGATAAACAAATAGACAGATAGAGAGAGAAAGAGAGCGATTCCGCCTTAAACTTCAATCCAATAGAAATTAAGCTCAAATTACAGCCTCCCCCCTCCCCCCACCTGCCACCTCTCAGCGCCTTATAACCAGCTGCCCCCCCCCCCCCCCGACCAAGGCACATTTACCAAAAACCACATTTATTTCTTTAGCAACTGTTTTGACTCAAAAATGAATAAAGTTAAATAACAAAACAAATATATCGATAGATATATAAACAAATAGATATATAAATTAATCAAAAAAAAGAAAAAGGTAAATAGATAGATAAAAATAGATTAGATAGATAGATAGATAGTTAGATAAACAGATAGATAGATAAATAAATTAGATAAAATAGGTGAACAAATAGAGAAATAAAGAAATAAAAAATAACAAAGAAACATAAAGACAAATAAATGAATATAAATAAACGAAAAAGGAACCAAAGAAGAAGGAAAATAAGAAGCAGGCGAAGAGTATGACGAAGGAGGGGAAGGAGGAGACAGGAAGAGAATAAAAATGAGTGAGAGTCGGGAAAGAGGGAGGAAATATAGAAAATTGTAAAGAAAATCCATTTAAAGTTGTGCATTTGTAGATAAGAGACAGACAGACAATTTATTAAAAAGATAAAATTATATATGACCATAAAGTAAAAAAGAAAAAAAAAAAAAGGATAAAAAGAAAATAAGACAGAAAACTGAGTTTGTAAAGTGTTTTAAGAGGCAGTGTGTGATAATTCTAGCGTTACGGAAACTACGACACTTTTAATTAATTGACATTAACTAATCTGATTGTTTTATTTCGAGATTTCCTGTCGTGTTTCCGTTTTTTCAGTAGTTAATCAAGAAATATTAAAAATAATAGATCCTACCTCTATATCTCTGTTTGTTTGTCTGTCTCTGTATTTGTCTTTCTGTCTGTCTATCCATCTGTCTAATCATCTATCATTTATCTTATCTTATAAAGTTACCGTCTGTCTAGTTGCCTATCTATCAACTACTTACCTACCTATCTACTTATCTACCTACTTATCTCTCCCTCTATCCCCCTGCCAACTTACCTACCTACATATCAACTTATCTATCTACCAATTTATCTATCTATCTATCAATCTATAAGCCAATCCCTGATTTCCTTATTATTTCTTTATAAATTTATCATCATCACCATCAACATCAGTATCACCACCATTGTCATGCACTGTCAGTGTTGGCATGGACTTGGCAACAGGTTAGGGCCTATGCGTCATGAACAAGTAACACACACACACACAGACACAAAGATACACACACACACACACACACACACACACACGCAACACACACACACACACAGAAAGAGAGAGAGATGTATATTCACTCACCAACATATCACAAAAGACAAGCCGTTTCATTAAAGGGTGATTCCTTAACGACCAACTAATGCTTTCGCATGAAACGATAAGATAATTGATGCTAAGAATAACAAAAACAGCAATGATAACAGCAACAACAATATTGATAATAATAATAACGGTAATTATGATAATGGTATTAATAATGATAATAATGGATATTATATTACAAATCATAACAACAATAATGATGATGATAATAACAATGATGATGTTAATGATGATTATAATGATGGTGATGATGATGATGGCGGTGATGGTGATGATGATAATGGTGATGGTGGTGATGATGGTGATAATGCTTCTGGTGATGATGATGATAATGGCAATAATGGTAATAATGATAACAATATTATTAATAATAATGATAATAATAACGATAGTGTAAATAATAATATGAATATCATAATAACAATAACAATAACAATAACAACAATAATAATAATGATAAAAATACAATACAAAGAACAATCACAATAATGATGATAATAATATTAATATAAATGATGATAATGATAAGAATAACGACAAAGATAAGAAAAAAATCTGTTTGGCTGTCTCCCGCGTCAGAGGAATTGTGAATACTCTGCTCGCTTGGTAAACTTTGAAAACCTATCCCTACCGTACCTTGAGAGTGTAAACAAGCGTCCCACTCTACATCGTTTTGCTTATCTCACAGGCAGTTAGTTGTCTTACTTAATTGGACACAAACACGCTAGTGGAGGCGCTGAAGGAACGGACAGAACGCACTCTATTGCTGAAAAACTGACTGGGGTCACTGGGTACATGGGTACGTACATTCTCGCGTCGCTATTCACAAACTGTTATTATTGAGTGTGTGAGATTTTGTCTATATACATTTTTTTCTTCCTGGGTGTATATTTCTAAGCAAAAATGTATAAATTGTCGTTCAGGATAATGCAGTTTTGAATTGATATTTCAATGGCATAAGCAAACCCAGTGTCAGTATTTCGAAGAATAATACGCCTGATGCATATTTACATACGTGCAAACTGACATGCATATATACATGTAAACAGACATGCATGCATACATGCATATCTGTTTACACACATATACAATATGTACATGTATATATTATATATACACACATACATACACACACACATATATAATATACACACATAAATATACAGTATATAAATACATATACTATAAGCTGCTTCTTATTCAATTGGACGCACACTAGTGGAGGCGCTGAAGGAACGGACAGAACGCACACAATTGCTGAAAAAGACGTACGTGGGTACATGGGTACGTACATTCTCGCGTCGCTATTCACAAACTGTTATTATTGAGTGTGTGAGATTTTGGATATATTTTCTCGTGGGTGTATGATATTTCTAAGCAAAAATATGCAAATCATTGAGGATAATGCAGTTTTGAATTAATATTTCAATGGCATAAGCAAAACAAGTGTACTTGGAAGAATGTTATATATTTATTACGCGTGATACATATTTCCATACATACATGTAAACAGGCACGCATGCATACATGTATATATGTTTACTATGACACACATATGCAATATGTACATGTATATATATTATATACACACACAATATCTACAATATACAGTATATATACATATACTATAGACTAGATATATATACTATAGATAAAATAACAGTAATGATGTTGCTGATGATAACGATGATGATAATAACACAGAAAAAATAACAATGATAATGATAACATTAGTAATACTGATAATAATAATAATAATGATAATATTAATAATAATAATAATAATAACAATAATGATTATAATGATAATATTAATAATAATAATGATGATAGTAATAGCAATAATAACATTAACAATAATAACAATGATATAAGGGCAAAGATAGAGTAAAAAACAAAAAACGAAAAACTGCTCATTGGTCTCCCGCGTCAGAGAAATTGTGAATACTCTGCTTGCTTGGTAAACTTTGAAAACCTATCCCTACCGTACCTTCAGGGTGTAAACAAGCGTCCCTCTCTACAACGTTTTGCTTCTCTCACAGGCAGTTTTCTTACTTAATTGGACGCAAACACGCTAATGGAGGCGCTGAAGGAACAGACAGAACGCACTCTATTGCTGAAAAAAACTGACTGGGGTCACATTCTTGCGTCGCTATTCACAAACTTATTATTGAGTGTGTGAGATTTTGTATATATATATTTTTTCTCCTGGGTGTATGATATTTGTAAGCAGAAACGTACAAACCATTGTCGTTCAGGATAATGCAGTTTTAAATTAATATTTCAGTGGCATAAGCAAACCCAGTGTCAGTATTTCGAAGAATATTACGCTTGATGTATATTTACATACGTGCAAGCTGACATCAAAACAGACATGCATGCCTACATGCATATCTGTTTACACGCATATACAATATGTACATGTATATATTATATATACACATACACACACACACACACAAACACATATATATAATATACACATAAATATACAGTATATAAATACATATACCATAGGTACTAGATATATATACTATAGATATAATAATAACAACAGTAATGATAATGCTGATGATAACGATGATGATTGTAATAATAATAATAACAATGATCATGATAATGATAACAATGATAATGATAATAAAAATAATGATAACAATAATGATGATTATGTTGATGATAATATAAATGATAATAATAATATTAACAACAATAACAATGATATAAGGACAAGATAAAATGTAAAAAAACAAAAAACACACACAAAAAAACGAATCATTTGCTCGTTCTTCTCCCGCGTCAAAGAAATTACGAATACGCTGCTTCTTATTTAATTGGACGCACACTAGTGGAGGCGCTGAAGGAACGGACAGAACGCACAAAATTGCTGAGAAAGACTGGGTACTGAGTACGTGGGTACGTACATTCTCGCGTCGTTCTTCACAAACTGTTATTATTGAGTGTGTGAGATTTTGGATATATTTTCTCCTGGGTGTATGATATTTCTAAGCAAAATTGTGCAAATCATTGAGGATAATGCAGTTTTGAATTAATATTTCAATGGCATAAGCAAAACAAGTGTACTTGGAAGAATGTTATATATTTATTACGCGTGATACATATTTGCATACATACATACATGTAAACAGACACGCATGCATACATGCATATATGTTTACTATGACACACGTATGCAATATGTACATGTATATATATTATATATACACACTCAATAGCTACAATATACAGTATATATACATATACTATAGACTAGATATATACTATAGATATAATAACAGTAATGATGTTGCTGATGATAACGATGATGATGATGATGATGATGATAATAATAATAATAATAATAATAATAATAACAACAACACAGAAAAAAATAACAATGATAAGATAATGATATTAGTAATAATAATAATAATAATAATGATGATAATAATAATAATAATAACAATAATGATTATAATGATAATATTAATAATAATAATGATGATAGTAATAGCAATAATAACATTAACAATAATAACAATGATATAAGGGCAAAGATAGAGTAAAAAACAAAAAACGAAAAACTGCTCGTTGGTCTCCCGCGTCAGAGAAATTGTGAATACTCTGCTTGCTTGGTAAACTTTGAAAACCTATCCCTACCGTACCTTGAGAGTGTAAACAAGTGTCCCACTCTACAACGTTTTGCTTCTCTCACAGGCAGTTTTCTTACTTAATTGGACGCAAACACGCTAGTGGAGGCGCTGAAGGAACAGACAGAACGCACTCTATTGCTGAAAAACTGACTGGGGTCACATTCTCGCGTCGCTATTCACACTGTTATTATTGAGTGTGTGAGATTTTGTATATATATATTTTTTCTCCTGGGTATATGATATAAGGTAAGCAGAAACGTACAAACCATTGTCGTTCAGAATAATGCAGTTTTGAATTAATATTTCAATGGCATAAGCAAACCCAGTGTCAGTATTTCGAAGATTACGGCTGATGTATATTTACATGCGTGCAAGATGACATGTAAACAGACATGCATGCCTACATGCATATCTGTTTACACGCATATACAATATGTACATGAATATATTTATATACACATACATACACACACACACACATATATATTATATACAAACACACACAACAACACAACAACATAAGCATGATGACAGATATGTAATAATAATACTATATATATATATAACTATATATATAATATATAATATAATGATGATTACAGATAAATAAATGTATAATAACATACATATACCAATAGGACTAATATATGTATAGATCGATAATAAAAACATCATAATGATAATGCTGAATACATGCATATTGTATACATATGACACATGATCAGATAATGTAACAATGATAATTATAATACACAATCAAGCTAACAATATACAGTATTATGTGATGATAATATAATAGATATATATATAAAAAATAACAGTATGATTTGATGAGTGATGTGAGATTCGCTGATAATGATACATTCATAATGTAAAATACATGGATACATATATAATGTTTATATACAACACAAAATAACAATTTTAATGATAATATATTATACATAAATGTAGTACAATAATACAGTAATAAAATAATAATATATAGACTGATATATAATATAGATATAATAACATAATGATTTCTGATGATAATATTAAAAATAATATAGTAATAATAATAATATAAAATAATAAAATGATATAAGCAAAATAAGTAATAAACAAAAAAAAAAACAAGCTCATGTAATGATCAGAGAAATGTGAATATAATGCTTGTTTGTGTAAAACTTAAAAATGCTATAATACTATTGAAGTATACAAAAGGTATCAATGTTTTATATATAGTCATAGCAAGTTATTTAAACTTAACAAAACGCTAGTAGGGCTAGAAGAGTAACAGACAAACCAATCAGCGAAAAACTGCTGGTGGTCAGGTGTGAATCCCGTTGCGGTACTTACATCCCTACGGACCTCGAGATTCAACAACGTATTACTCGGTTGTGTGAGATTTTAGGCATATTATATAATATCAAATAGTATAAGAAAGACAGAAAGACTTATTGCTATAAAACTATATACTGGTACGTGGTACTACATTCTGCATCGCTATATCAATAATTATATATATTGATGTTATTTTTTTTATTTTTTTTACTTTTTTTTTTTTTGTCGTTTAGGATAAAGCAGTTTTGAATTAATATATCAATGGCATAAGCAAACCCAGTGTCAGTATTTCGAAGAATATTACGTCTGACACATATTTACATACGTGCAAACTGACATACATATATACATGTAAACAGACATGCATGCATATATGCCTATCTGTTTACACACACATATACAATATGTACATGTATATATTATATATATATACACTCATACACACATATATAATATACACATAAATATACAGTATATATACATATACCATAGGTACTAGATAAATATATAATAATAACAACAGCAATGATAATGCTGATGATAACGATAATGATGCTTATGATAATAATAATAATAATAATAATAATAATAATAATAATAATAATAATAATAATCAATGATCATGATAACAACGATAATGATAATAATAAAAATAATGATAATAACAATAATGATGAATATGCTGATGATAATATGAATGGTAATAATGATAATAACATTAACAACAATAACAGTGATACAAGGACAAGATAAAATGTAAAAAAACAAAAAACGAGAATCATTTGCTCGTTGGTCTCCCGCGTCAGAGAAATTAATTATTTAATTGGACGCACACTAGTGGAGGCGCTGAAGGAACGGACAGAACGCACACAATTGCTGAAAAAGACTGACTGGGGTCACTGGGTACGTGGGTACGTACATTCTCG
>NC_051401.1:9135959-9138459 GCF_015228065.2 Penaeus monodon
CTCATCGAATGGAAACTTAATGACCTTTCTGAACAAAAACGTTAATGACCTCGATGAACACAAAAACGTTAATGACCTCGTTGAACAAAAGCGTTAATGTCCTCGTTGAACAAAATATCAATGATATTAAACAAAGCATTAATGACCTCGTTGTACAAAAATCTTAATTGATCTTATTGAATCAAATGTTAATGACTTTGGTGGAGGCAGAAATGCCACGGAGGGGCAGAAGTGACTTTGCAATATCAACGGATCGCGACGCAGGAATGACGCTTCGAACACAGATCCGAACACTGGACGAATCCGAAGACGTAAGTTACTGCGCTTAACGATCTTCTTGGCTTTTGATTCAGAAGGCGAATCTTGAAATAAAGCGAGAAATTTGTTCATTTATCTATTTATTTGTGTATTTTTTTGTAAGAATTTGTATAGGTAAAGATTTTTTTTTCTTTGTGTGTCTGGTTTTTAATTTTTATTTGTATCATTTTTCTCACATTTGTATCACTTCCTCCTCTTCCTCATATTCATCATCTTCTATCATGTTTTTTTTCCTATTTATCAACATTCATATCATTCCCCCTTTTATAATTACACGTATCGCTTCCTCCTCCTCCTTCCTCTTCCTCGTCTCCCATCATCTATTCCCCCTTTTCATAAATATGAGCATCAGTTCCTCCTCCTCCTCCTCCTCATCTTCCACATCATCATCATCATCATCATCATCAAGACCAAGAAACATTTAAGCAAACACAATCAACCAGAAAGACTATTCAACATCCTCCCAGATCAATCAGGGTTTCATCTCGAGGTCTGAGCATCATTATTATCACCATCATCCATTCCTCGGTGAGATGATTGATAAAGGAAGACTCAAATTAATCCCGAAATCCCGGATGCTGCGACTTAGAGATGAGGTGCTAGGTCTCTTCAGCTTCGTATTGACAGCGTTGGAGATTTGAGGAAGGGGAGGAGGGGGAGGGGGGAGGGGGGGAGGGGAGAGGGGAAGGGGAGGGGAAAGGGGGTGAAGGAGGAAGAGGTGGTGGAGAAGAGGGAGAAGGGGAGAGGGGTGAAGGAGGAGGGGAGAGAAGGGAAAGGGGGAGGGTAAAGGGGGGGAAAGGAAAGGGAGGGAGGGAGAGGGAGGGGAAGGTAAGGAGAAGAGAGGAAAGAGGGAGAGGAGAGAGGGAGGAAGGAGGAAGAATGGGAGAAGGGAAGAGGAAGTGAAGAGGGGGAGGGGGGGGAGGAAAGAAGTGAGGGGAAAGGAGGGGGAGGAGAGAGGAAGAGAAAGGGAGAGAGGAGAAGAGGAAGAGAAGGAAGGGAAATGGAGAAAGAAAAGATTGAAAAAGGGAAAGTAAGAGTGAAGAGAAAAGCGAATAGAGGAAGGAAGAGAAGAGAAGAGGGAAAGAAGGAGAAGATAAAGAAAGAGAAAAGAAGAAACGAAGAGAAGGAAAGAGAAGAGAGAGAGAGAGAGAGAGAGAGAGGAGAGAGAGAGAGAGAGGAGAGAGAGAGAGAGAGAGAGAGAGAGAATGAGAGAGAGAGAGAGAGAGAAAGAAAAGGAAAATCAGGAAAAAAGTGGAGACAAATGAGCGAGAAGAGAAGGAGGAGGCGGAAGTAGGTGTCGAGAAGGAAGGAAAAGAGGAAGAAAAAGATGGGAAGGAAAAAGAAGACGCATATCTTTCCTCTGACCTCCTTTTTATGTCTTCGTCTTCCCTCCCTGGCTTTTTGCAACTTTCCACTTCATACCATACAGTGCCACCATTGAACGCCATCGCCACGAACACCATTACTACCATTGCTCGTACTAGTACTACTACTATAGCTACTAGCACATCTACTCACCACCACTACCACTACTTACCTACCACTACTACCACTGCCACTGCTACCACTACTACCATTACTACTGCTACCACTGCCACTGCTACCACTACTAGCACTACCACTACTACCACTGCTCAAGCTGATACCATTATTTCTACTACCACTTCTGCTGCTACTACTACCGCTACTACTGTTACTAATAATATACTACTATCACTTCTACTAAAACTATTACTACTGCTATCATCACTACTACTCTACAACTGCCACGACTACTACTCCTACTAACACCACCATCACCACTACTACTACTATTATTACTGATACTACTACTACTACCACTTTCATTACGACCATTGATACTACTACTACTACCATCACTACTACTATTACTACTACTACTACTACAATACTATGACTACTACCACTTTTACCAGCAAAAATCATCTTCATGTATCATCATTATCAACCATGATTTTGACTCTCTGCTTTATCATTCATTTTCAACGTGATCATCACCATCACATCTGTTATATCCGGACACATCGTGCATCTGGCAGAGTGCAAGGCATCATTAGCTATATATCATACGTGTCATGCGCATGATATCAAGTGACGAAATCTATGACCTTCTCGCTTCTTTTTCCCTCTCTTTCTCTCTTGTTTTCTCTTTTCTTCTCTC
>NC_051401.1:9160959-9170959 GCF_015228065.2 Penaeus monodon
CACACACACACACACACACACACACACACACACACACACACACACACACACACAACACACACACATATATATATATATATATATATATATGTATATATATATATATATATATATATATATATATATATATATATATGTATATTTCAAGCACATGCTGTTATGGATCACACAGATGCAGCGTTTGATTATTGTAATGCTTGGCGTGTAGCAGCATGACAGTCATCAATCATTCGTAGGGGCCTGAGCTCCATTTCAGTATTAAGCATCAAGTATTTAATCATTTGAATAATACTAAACAGAATAAAAAAACTATGTTAAAAATTACCCAGCATACAAGGTCACACACACACACACAAACACACACACACACACACACACACAAACACCCACACAAACACACACACACACAAGCACACACACAAACATACACCGACATATACGAGCACACACACAAACGTACACACAAGCACACACACACACACACACACACAATTATCCCGCCTCCATTTCTATTTCTCGAGCTGTGACCTCACCTCGCTATCTGTTGGATTACATTAACCTTAGACTGTTCATTGGGCTACAAGGCAGGGAAATGGTATATTTCTCAGTGAAGTTGGTATTGGCTACTGTTGCTGCCTATGTTGTTATAGTTATTGTTATTGTTGTTATCATTATTATCATTGTTATTGCTATTACCATCCTCCTCGTCATCATCTTTATTGTTTCTGTAATAGTAATAATAATAATGATGATAATGATAACAATAATACTAATAATAACAACCCAATAATAATAATAATAATAATAATAATAATAATAATAATAATAATAATGATAATAATAATATTGTTATTGTTGATATTATAATCATAGTTATAATTACATTTATATATATAATCATAATTATTATTACCATTATCATTATCCCCATTATCATTGTTATTATTATTATTACTGTCATCACCATCATTATCATCATCATCATATCATAGTCGCAATCAACATTTTTGTTTTATCATTATAATTTTTGGTATAATAATAATAATAATAATAATAATAATAATAATAATAATAATAATTATAATAATTATTATTATAATTATTAATTACTTTTTTTTTTTTTTTATCATTATTACTATTATCTTTATCATTATTATTATCAATATAATCATTATTATCATCATCAATATTATTATTATTATTATTATTATTATTATTATTATTATTATTATTACTATTAACATTATTATTATAATTATAATAATAATAATAATAATATTGATATTAATAATAATAATAATAATAATAGTAATAATTATAATGATAATATTATCATCACCATCACTATCATATTCATTATCAAGACTGGTAATATTATTTTTATTACATATTATCATTATTGTTATTGTTATCATTATCATCACTGTTGTCGTTGATGTTACAATGTTTATTATCTTCATCATTATTAGTATGATTGTTATCATTATTATCTGTATTGTTACTTTATCATCATTATCATTAACTTTATCCTTATAATTATCATCATTATTAGAATTATCATGTTCCTATTATCATTATTATCATCATAATTGGTGTTGCATCATTTATGTTAGCATAATTAGCATAGTTAACAACAGCAGCATATTCTATAATATACTTACATATTAATGTTACATTTATATATTCATATTCATAATTATTTTAATTATCCTCATATTGATATTGCTCTTTTGGCATTACAAGTATCGTTGTTATTGTTGTTACTTTTATGGAATATAATTATAAGAATAATTATCCTTATTATAATTATTATTATTGTTGCCACTACCATCTTCATCCTCCTCTTCATTCTCGACCTCCTAATCATCCTTATTATCATTATCACCACCACCCTCATTATTATCATCATTACCTCCATCCTAAACATTTATTTTTTCATGGCTTTCTGGTTTAATAAAAGCTAAGTATATTTCTAAGGAATTTTAAGAGAGAGAGAGAGCGTGTCATCAGTAAAAATGATAAATATAGAGTCAAGGAAAGGTCACCAAACCATCATTATTTTGGAGGAAGATGCTAGAAGATTACATCACGAAGGAAGTAGCTATTTTGAGATATCTAGTTATCAGGTGCATTGCTTTTTTCTCGATCCTCTGCATTAGGGGAAGTTTTTCTCTTCCTAAGTCGTATCTATTTATTTGATTTACTTATTTATTCTTTTTATTTAGGACGATTGGTTACTTAAAATCATCTGCTAAGGTCACCAGCGGCGAAGAATCAAATCGAAAATCTAGGCATTTCTCTTCACTTCGGCCTTTCGTCATATTGTGCTGCTGCAGTGGGATTCTTATAAGCAAGTTCATTGACAAGGGTATTGACGGAGATGGAAATCCCGGTGAATATTACAAATTGCCTCTGTGAGTGTAGCAGTTGTGCTCTAGCTACGGCAGAAATGATTACAGTCTGGATATAAGTGCACAGTTTGTTGAGAGCGAAAGAGTCCTTTACTGATCGCACACATCTCTGCCATATAGTCTTAGTAGGGAGTATCAACTACATAATGTTTGGGTATTTAGTCATCTGTGACAATGCTTCATTCAGTATTGGAGGACCTGTCAATGATAATTATCAAGTTATTGCAATAACTGTCGATTACACATGAGTATTTTGGCAGGAAGAGGTGTATTTGCAGTTAAGAGGGAAGATCTTGAAAGCCTTTATCTAGAGGAGGGGGTTTCAAAGTCCACCTCCTTCCTTATCATTTAATGTGCGATTATCAATCTTAAAAATCCCTAATCACAGAAGAGTGCTACATCTTGATAACAGTCTGCCGTAAGTTGATCCTGGATAAAAGCCTCTGCTTGATGTAAAATATTTTTGGTGAAGAAAAAAGCATTTAGCCATGCAAAATATAGTAATTTGGAAGGGGATAGCCATAGGAAGTGGAGATTTGTTTTAGTACATAAATTGACTAAATATGTCCATCTATGAGCACCTAGGATGATCACCTGGCTTGGTTCTCTAAAGGTGACGGTTTGTTGACTCCTGTTGAGCTGTTAAGTCAATAACTGACCAAATGGCTTTCTATAGAATGTACGGAGAATGTGGTCTCTATTAGCCCACAATTAGGCTACTATTTTCAATGAATGGAGTGGGTACAGAGGATTATATACCTGACAATCGTTGTGGGCAATTTCAAACCCATTTTCATGGTTCTCAGGCTGACTACTTTCAAAAACACATTGCAAAGCCAAACCTTTTAGTTATTTGCATGCAGTGAAATGCGCATAACAGCTACCATTACCATCATCATTACAATGCTCTCCTGGAGTTGAGTATATCAAATGCAAAATAGATATCTGGGTAAAAGGGTTATAAACCCTATCACCCACAGCGATAACAGATTCCCTTGCAGGCTGTACATCGTTACTGCAAGGGACACAATGAAACTAAGGCTGTATACCCTTTCTTAAGCTGATATCAATACGTAACGACGCACATTGTTTGCCAAAATGCAACATGTGAAACTAACTCAAACAGCAGCATTATATATGGTCATCGTTTACGACGAGCACCAATCAAGACAAAGGAGAACAATAGAAGGCGAAAGTAATAAAAGATAATAATAATAATAAAAAAAGAAAATCCGACAGAATCTGAGAACAAGAAGGACAAGTGCGCATGTGAGGTTTTACCTGTCATTCTTGATGCTTCGATCTGCTCTTCCGTGCCTGAAGGGAACTCGATTATCAAATTTGAGGCACATTTTTGACAAGAAGCGCAAGGAAGATATAGCTTTGTTTGGCTTGCTTCGTCTTGCCGAATTTATATAAGAAAGTCCCATCACCAATACTTAATATTCCTCTACTTCTGTACGTATATACATTCATAAATGTATACATACATACATACATTCACACACACACACACACACACACACACACACACACGCACACGCACACGCACACGCACACGCACACGCACACGCACACACACACATACATACACGTATGAGAGAGAGAGGAAGAGAGAGAGAGAGAGAGAGAGAGAGAGAGAGAGAGAGAGAGAGAGAGAGAGAGAGAGAGAGAGAGAGAGAGAGAGAGAGAGAGAGAGAGGGGGGGGGGGGGAGAGAGCGTGCGTGCATGCACTATACATGGCCCCCGAAGGCTCGAAGAAATACACAGTGAAAAGACCGAACTTTTTGGGTTGAATGGCTGGCTCTTTCTCGCCCAAAGGCGTTCCATTTTTCGATTCCTTCCTCAACGCCTCTCCGCCTTTCTTGCGGAAGCCTTAAGGAGTGACCACTTTCCTCCCGTGTTTATATAGCCGTCCTCAGCTTTCTTTGGCTAAGGAGAAGTCACACGGTGCCCAGAGACGCTGCAGCTGTGGAAGTCCGGGAGGTACACTTACACACACGACGCCGTCTCGATAGGTATTGTCAGTTTTCGCCATGTCTTCATCTGCCGTTCTTTTTTTTTTTTCCCCGAGGCTGCTTTTAAAAGAGACATTTCTGTGATTTCCGAATAACTCAGTTCGTCAAGTTGGTGAAACTCTTTTTCTCAAGATAGGAAGACCATCTTATGCAAGAGGGAAAGGCATTGCAACAATGTGACTGCGTCTGGGTTCAATCTTTCTGTTTATTTATCATCCGTCCACTCATCTGTCCGTCCGTCTGTCTGTCTTTCTATCTGCCTTCCTGCCTGCTTGTCTGTCTGTCTGTCTGTTTTTCTATCTGCCTGCCTGCTCTGTCTTTCTATCTGCCTGCTTGTCTGTCTGTCTGTCTATCTATTTATCTATCTATCTGTCTGTCTGTCTATCTACCTGCCAGCCTGCTCGTTTGCTTACCTGCCTGTCTGTATATCTATCTGTCTGTCTATCTACTTGCCTGCCTGCCTGTCTGTCTCACACTCTCTGTACCTCTCGCACTGGAGATTGGTATTACCATTATCGTCATGCAGATATTAAATTTTCTCCCATATTATTACCTCTCCTCATCTGTTTCCTTGTTCCTTACTGCCGCTCCCATTCCTTAATCATCTATATTGGCTTTAAATGTCATCTTCATCAGCTATTACATTTGTCAAGTTCATGGAAGTTTTTTTTTCCCAGAAGGAAGACCGCAGGGTAGAAAGGGCTTATCTGACGTGGCGGTGTCTCTGTCTGACTGCTAGTCGGTCAGTCAGTTCGTTTGTTAGATAATAAGTTAGTTCGTTATTTAGTCAGTCAGTCAATTAGTTAGTTAGTCAGTTCGTCAGCCAGCCAGCCAGCCAGCCAGCCAGCCAGCCAGCCAGCCAGCCAGCCAGCCAGCCAGCCAGCCAGCCAGCCAGCCTTTCTGTCGATCGGTCAGTCAGTCAGTCAGACAGTCAGTCTGTTCGTCATGCAGTCAGTCAGTGAGTCATTCAATCAGTGAGTCAGTCAGTCAGTCAGTCAGTCAGTCAGTCAGTCAGTCAGTCAGTCGGTCGGTCGGTCTGCATATGTGTCCTTATGTGTCTGAACTGTTGATTTCTTTTATCAATAGGCTCATGTCAGACAGTACCTATAGGCCTATGTAAATGATTTCAGACATTATTATATCCGCTAATAAAAACAGTAAAATGACAATTAAGAATAACCATGAGAAAACTTGGATTAGTAGGTTTCCGTAAAAAAAAGTTATATAATGGCATCTTTTACGACATAATTATAAATATAACCACAAATAATTGAAGATACATATACAAATAATTCATAGTAACAAACAGATAAAACCACAAATAGCAGAAGATACATATACAAATAATTCATAGTAAGATAAACAAATAAAACCACAAAGAATTAAAGATACATATACAGATAATTCATAGTAACAACCTGTGTTTAATTTCTCGTCGCCTTGTTCCCGCTTCCAGTTCTGACGCAATAATTCGAGGAGAATTTCAGACTTAATAAGAGAGATATTTAATATAACGAGTCAACACATTTAAGATCATTTTTGGGGTCATCAATTTCGCTTAGAACGCATAACGTGACTAAAACTATATTTATTCATTACATAATTACTTTGTTTAGCATTTCGTCCATCACTGTTTCATCTTCCCTCTTCATTAACCTATTAATTATCTTCATTTCGTTGTTTCAGGGCTTGCTTATTTACGCGTTAATTATCTCGCAATGTTGTTTTGTTTACTCGTCTACTCACCCTCTGCATCTGGATATTAATATTAATAATCCTTATCCCGTCCTGCGTTTCTATTTGTATTTAAATTAGAGTGCTGATGCATGTTATGGAATAATGAGAGTATGATGCCGGTGATAATGTTGCATCTTTTATTTAAAAAAACGGTTAATTTGATTGTTATTGTTATTCTTATTTATATTATTATTGCTAATATTATTATTACTAATATTAATATTATTGTTATTATCATTATTATTATCACTGTTATTATAATTATTATTATCATTACTGTTATTATTATCATTATTATATTATCATTATCATTACCTTTACCATTACTATTATCATCACCATCATAATCACTATAATTATCATCATAATTATCATCAGTAATATCATCACCATTATCATTATCATGATTATCATCACCATCATCATAATCATCACCACTATTACCATCACCTTCATTATCACCATCATTATCATCACCATTATCATCATCATCACCATCCTTATCACCATCATCATCATAATTATAGTTATTCTACATTTTGATACTGAAAATAACTTTATCTTTTTCTTATTTTTTCTCCCATGCACATTTTTTTCTCTCTCTCTCCTGAGACTCGGAACATCTTTAGAATTTCTTACATTAATATCCTTATCAAAAACAAGGTTGGTCATGACTCCGCCGATTGAAGATATTGAGATCTTTTATTGTTTATTTGTTTATTTGTTGTTGATATTATTATTATTGTGATCATTGTTATTATTGTTATCATTATTATTATCATTATTATTATTATTATTATTATTATTATTATTATATTATTATTATTATTATTATTGTTATTATTATTATTATTATTATTATTATTATTATTATTATTATTATTATTATTTATTTTTTAATTATTATTATTATCAACATCATGATGATAATGATGATGATGATGATGATGATGATGATATTATTTCTATTATCATTATTACCATTACTTTATTTATCTATTGTCATTCTCATTGTTTTCATTATTATTGTCATTATCATAATAATATAATAATAATAATAATAGTAATAATGATTATAATAATGATAATAATAACAACAACAATAGTGATTATTATCATTATTATTTTATTTCTATTAGTATTATCATTATCATCATTATAATAATAATAATTATTATCATTATCATTCTTAGGGTGGGGGGTCTTGATTCATAGTTTGTCACAAGGAATGCGAGAAATTATGTGGTTAAATCTGCCATAATTAAGGGACCAGTTAATTAAGTCTTGGTGTTGATCCGGATCCGCGCACGGTTCTAGGATCCAATTAAAGGATTCATTGCCTATGAAATTACTTTATTTTGACTCTATTCTATCAATTTTGAAAATTTCGGGGCCTTTGTAGAGTCTGCATTCTCTGATTGTTTTCTGTGGTGCGTTCATTCTAAAATAAATAAATGAACAATAAGAAAAATAAATGAATAATGATAACAACATAGGTAAATCGTCCCTCTCTCTCCGAAACACTCTGATTCGTCTTTATTTTATCGTTATTCTAATCAGCTAACACTTCCTGCACATGATGTATGCTCGGGCTTTCTTTTAATTTTATACACAATATAATATCATTTCTTGATAGCATTTCATCTTTTTTTTCTCTCGAATAGAGTTGCCAAATCGGAGTATTCCAGAAGATAGCGTGAGTTGCCAGTTTTCATTTCCTGATATTGGACAGAGTATTATTCTGGTATTTGATTATCGTTCCTTCAGTATTAAGCAGCGACACAAGATTTATAAAAGTCATTGTTCTTAGTGTTCTTAGAAAATAATTTACAGCACTAATGGAAATCCCTTACAGAATGAAATCATATAAGAAGGAAACCAGTCAAAGCAGGTGGTCTGCCTCACCGAAGGACATCGGTGCAAAAATGTCATTATACTTATTGTTTCCCCTTGTATTATCTTTTACTTTTTTACCCTGTCGTATCCTCTCTGCAACCTTTTTTTTGTTCAGCTATAATACGTTCTTCATATGTTATAATTTATAACATATGTATAATGTAATGTCATATATGTATTTTTATATTACTTGACGTCATTATGACATGTAAATACTGATAGTTTTTTTTTTTTTACATTTTCTTGCGAGCCTTCGCCTCGTCCTTTACCTCTGCCGACTTTCTACGTTTATCATCAACACAAAACTCATTCCTTTAAGTCTCTTTTTAGTTCTCCTTACCCGATAAATCATTACTGCAGGCACACAACTCTTTTATTTTTTCTATTTATTATTTTCTTTTCTTTTGTAAATTCGTCCGTTTGCGTACATAACTGAAGCATTAATCCCGCTCTCAGGTAATCCTAGGCATAAAGTGTAAAGTCCCTTTCAGAGATCCGCATGTCTTTCGAGCCAAAACAGCCGCCTAGATAAACAAGTGCTGGATATTGGTAATTGTTCTGGAGGGGAGCAACAGCCGGTTAGAAAGGGACCGAGAGGTGGCAGGGCGAGGGGAAAAGAGAGGGTGGAAGAAAGAGCTTTCATTTCTATTGGGTCGGAGGTTGAGACGAAATGTTTCTGTCTCTCTCTCTCTTTCTCTTGTTCTCTCTCTCTATCTGGCTGTCTATCTCTTGCTCGCTCTGTCTGTCTTTCTCCATTTTCTCCTTTTCTTTCTGCATTCCCCTCTCTCTCTCTCTCTCTCTCTCTCTCTCTCTCTCTCTCTCTCTCTCTCTCTCTCTCTCTCTCTCTCTCTCCTCCCATCTCTCTCTTTCCTTATTTATCTCTTGCGCGCTCCCTGTTTCTCTCAAAGAATTTTTCTCCTCCCTCTCTCTCTCTCTCTCTCCCTCTCCTCCCATCTCTCTGGCATTGCAACTGAATCAATACCTGAGATGTGCAGTGAAGCCGTCCATGTACATGGCTCTTCTGGAGGGTAACGGCGCGGTCTGAGACGACCTTCGCAGCCGTCCAGACATTCAATTTATATATTGACGTGAACATTCATCTCTTTTTTAAATCTTTTAAGTTAAGGGTGCGTGGAAAAGTAATGGGAAAAAAATTGGTAGATAATGTGAAATGATTTCTGAAGAATTTGAAGTTAAGGGTGCGTAAAAGAGTAATGAGAGGAATGTAGTAGATGATGATATGAAATAATTTCCCGATCTCACTTTCACTCATCTTCTGTTGCAATGTGGCGTCGCGTCTTCCTCATGAGAGAATAACAAAAGCTTTGGTAAAAAAAAGGGTAATTAGGAAAAAGGAAATAAAAGGAAAACAGGAGAAAAAAGACGAATGAATATGCAAAGTAATTGATTAAAGAGACAATAATAGGCATCCCTATTATTTTTCAACCCTTCGACTTTCATTGTGCGTAACGCTTACGGTCGCAAAATGAGCAGTAGTTATGAAAAATAAAGTTTCAGTTTCAGTCTTAATCTCCTGAATTCTTTCTTATATTAAACCTTTCTAAATTCAGCCTACCTTACCGGACATATCCAAACTTAGTTAATTCTAACTTAACATTCAAAGCTCTAACCTAAGCCAGTGGTTTCCAAACTGTGGGTTATGGCCCTTTGGTGGTTGACAGGGTGCCGCGGACGTCTAGTATTTGGATATGGAAAATACGAGAAAATTCACTCAGAAAATAAAGTATAAGGATTCAAGAAATGGAAAAAAAACGTGTACCTATTTATCCATCTCTCTCTCTTTCTCACACGCACACACACACACACACACACACACACACACACACACACACACACACACACACACACACACACACACACACACACACACACACACACACAACACACATTCTGAAGGGGGCAGACCACGAGTAGTTG
>NC_051401.1:9205959-9208459 GCF_015228065.2 Penaeus monodon
GAAAAATTTCCCTTGTAAAAGCACACCACTGGATGTTATTATATATATATATATATATATATATATATATATATATATATATATATATATTTTTTTTTTTTTTTTTTTTTTTTTTTTTTTTTTTTTTTTTTTTTTTTTTTCTGTTTCTGTATCGGTTACATTTAATCATTCGTGTTTTGGCCATTTTTTTTTTTTTCATTACCCGTCTCACCTTTTTTTCCCCTTCTCCCAGGAACCTCTTGTCTTCTTTTTTTTATTTCATTTTCTTTTTTATTTCATTTTCTTTTTTATTTCACTTTCTTTTTCCTCTTCCTTCTTAACTCTCCCCTTTCTTAGCATTTTCCTTCTCATTCCTCTCATTTTTCTCTCCCCCTTTGAATATCTCTTCGTTTTTCTTCGCTTTTCCTTCTTATTCTCCATCTCTTACTTCGCATTTTCCCTCCTATTTCGCCTTTTTCTTCATCTTCCTCTTCCTTTTTAATCTCTCCCATTTCTTATCATTTTTCCTTCTCATTCCACATTTTCCTCCTCATTCCTTTGAATATCTTTTCGTTTTCTTTCGTATATTCCCTCCTATTTCCTTCGTATTTTTCCTTTCTATCCTTCTTTTACCTTCTCTTTCCTTCGTATTTTTCCTTTCTTTCCTTCTTTTACCTTCCGGTTCTCAGGTACTAATTGGCTTACATACATCACGTTATTTCTCCAGGGGAAGGAAAAAGGCAGGAACGTGAGTGAATGAGATATTTATGGGAACATGAGGCAATGGTTTTGCGAGGAACATGGGAGTTGTATAAGCGGGGAAATTCTGCTTTTACAACTCATGCATGGGAGGAGAGGGGGTGAGGGTGGCATGGGGTGGGGGGGTGGGTGGATCCTGTGGCTTTTTTTTTTTTTTGTGTGTGTGTGTTTGTTGAGTATCGTTTTTTTTTCGTGTTTTCTTGTTCGTTTTGTTCACTTTTTTTCTATTTCTGCTTTTCTCTTTCTTTCTCTTTGCCTCTGTTGTCTTGTCTCTGTTTCATGTTTCTTATCTGCCTGCCTGCTTGTCTGTCTGTCTGTCTGTCTGTCTGTCTCTCCCTTCCTCTCCCCTTCTATTTCTTTCTTTAACTCTTTCTCTCCCCTCTTTCCCTTCCTCTCCCCTTCTAAGCCGCTTTTTAAAACTCACCTACTCTCTCTTACTCTGTCTGTCTGTTTGTCTGTCTGTCTGTCTGTCTGTCTGTCTGTCTGTCTGTCTGTCTGTCTGTCTGTCTGTCTGTCTGTCTGTCTGTCTGTCTGTCTGTATTTCTCTCTCTCTATTTCTCTCTTGAATAACATATCCATTATTTAAAAAGTCTGAACGAACCTGTAAAAAAATCACCTGAAACCGCAAAAGTCTAGTTTTTTAAACACTTTCAAAATAACGGGCTGTTTGATTAATTAATTACCTCTATTGTAAGATAAAGAATGGATAATCATTGGCAACATTTCATTTGGAAGATTAAATCATTTATATTATTATTATGGCAAATAGCAGATACGTTTTTTTCATGAAAGGCAAATGTATATAAAAATATAGATTTGCATGAAACTTTCAACTGCAAGTACTGTATAAAATCTTATATGAATAATTACTATCAAGGCATGCACATATATACCTTTCTTTTACTTCATATATATTACTAATGTTTGGAATTTATGAGTACACTGTATATATATATATATATAATATATATATATATATATATATATATATATATATATATATATATATATATATATATATATATATATATATACATATATATATGTATGTATACACACACACACACACACACACACACACACACACACACACACACACACACACACACACACACACACACACACATATATATATATATATATATATATATATATATATATATATATATATACATATATACAAGATGAATAAATGAACGAATAACATACATACATACATACATACATACATACATATAATATATATATATACATATATAATATATATATAATATATACATATATAATATATATATATATATATATATATATAATATATATATATATATATATATATTATATATATATATATATGTATTATGTATGTATGTATGTATGTTATTCGTTCATTTATTCATCTTGCTTTCGTATCGTAAATAATACGGATTATGTTTACGTATTTTTTTTTTATCTGTAATATAAAATTCTCTTAATCTATCAATGATATCTGTTTCTCGTTATCACTATATCGTAATGGTTGTGTTTTGCAATACAGAGTCGATGCCTGTTGCGTGTCAAAGGAAAACCTGCTGATTATTGGAATCACAACGATGAGTATTTATCGCTCATACTAAAAAAAACATTAACTCCTGTTTATTACTTTTATTACTCAAGATAAATAAAAAAGTGATACAATTGATAATAATAATAAATGTAATAACGATATCATCAATAAAAATGATAAATATGATGATAATAACAATATTATTGCTACTACTAGCAA